>NW_015150960.1:4488-11964 GCF_000732505.1 Cyprinodon variegatus
ATTTAATGACACAGAGGATAACCGCTGGTCTATTTCTGCTGCAGACATATAAACCCTTAAACTAAAATAAATTTTCTGTTATGGTTCTGTATTTCCAAAGAATTGACTTGCATTTTAGCTCAAGGGTTTAGTTTATGATAATTTCTTACAATAGCTTTCAGTTGTTTTAAGTAAGGTTTCCTTGTTTTAAGTTATTTAATACTTTGTTTTAACAAAGTCCTGTTTAGAAGCTGGAATCATATTGTGAAGAAAATTGTATCCATTTTTTGTTCTGTTATACCCAGCTGAGAAGCAATTCAATTATCCATCCATCCATCCACCCATCCACCTTCTTCCACTTATCCGGGGTCGGGTCACGGGGGTAGCAACTTCAGTAGGGAGGCCCAGGCGTCCCTCTCCCCAGCCACTTGGGCCAGCTCCTCCGGGGGAATCCAAAGGAGCTCCCAGGCCAGCTGAGAAACATTGTCCCTCCAGCGAGTCCTGGGTCTCCCCCTGGGCCTCCTCCCGGTGGGACGTGCCTGGAACAGCTCACCAGGGAGACGTCCAGGAGGCATCCTAATCCTCACCTTATCTCTAAGGGAGAGCCTGGACACACTACGGAGAAAACTCATTTCAACCGCTTGTATCCGGCATCTCGTTCTTTCAGTCATGACCCAAAGCTCATGACCATAGATGAGGGTAGGAACGTAAATCGACCGGTAAATCGAGAGCTTTGCTTTTTGGCTCACCTCTCTTTTCACCACAACAGACTGGTGCAGGGCACGCTTCACAGCAGACGCCGCACCAATCCGCCTGTCGATCTCCCGCTCCATCTTCCCCTCATTTGTGAACAAGACCCCAAGATACTTAAACTCCTCCACTAGGGGCAGCACATTCTCTCCAACCCGGAGAAGGCACTCTACCCTTTTCCATGGTCTCGGATGTGGAGGCACTGATCTTTATCCCAGCCGCTTCACACTCGGCTGCAAACCGCTCCAGTGAGAGCTGTAGGGTTCGGCAGCATTTAAATATGAACCATTCAGATTCCTCCTTTCAGATCCAGTTCCTATCAAATCTAATTCTTTTCTGTCTGAACTTCTCAATTAATTTTAATTCCTTGAGTATTCAACCTTTGATAAATCTTGACAGAAATGATCAAACAAATAGAGTCCATGCCTCCATCCATCAGTGAGATCTAGAAGCTCAATCTTTATATCCAGCCCATTCATTGAAGATACTACAACACATCATTTTGGCAAATTACATCTAGGATGATATATTACCGTCTTTACATTAAGTTGAAAGAAAAAATTATCAGTTAGGGTCTAAAGTTAAAAAGTAAAAATCATTAGTCCTGGTATCAGCATGAATATTCTAAGGTATGTTGTAACAAAAACAATAGTTTTGTTTTTTTCTTTCATTTCTTATAAAAGCACTGTAAAAAAAAAATGTTTTTTTTTAACATATTAGTTTCTGGTTATTACACTGACCTTGATTTTTGCTATTTAAATATATGTTGTTTTTAAATGTTACCGAAGGATTTTGTTCTGTCGCCCAATGACACTTAGCTTGAAATGTAGATCTTCAAAGGGTTAATCCTTTTATTCTATAACGCCTTTTGACTTTTCATCATTAAAACAAACTATTTAATCATATTCTCTTATATTTAGGTATTGTACAAACGTTACAGCTAAAAGCTTAAAAATGTGTCTGATTGTTTTAACACTTGTTAGTTTTATTATTAGGGATGTGTATTATCTGTTAGCCAGATTAGATGGGGTGGACGGCCTTCCTTCACATGCTGTATCACCATCTAATGGGGACAGTATTTTTGTCTGTACAACAAGCACAGGATAATGATGCATCCTGGAGCTAGGCTGATAAAGAAGATCTTTTTGTAATCCTGAGGCATAGAGGCACAAAGGTCAGGGCATGGATGGCGTGTCAGTTCCTGACAGGAACAGCTAAGCATCCACTTGATGCAACACATGGACTCGTGAGGTATAAGAAGCAGATGACCTTTTTTGGGACTCATTTTCTGGATGCCATCGCTTGCTGAGCCCTCAGCGGTGCCGAATCCAAGCAATTTCTCTGTCCTGTAACGATCTGAACTGGAATAAACTCTGTTCATTTTTACTCCTTTTTTAAGTCATTTTTATATAGTTTTACCAAGCTTTGAGTTGAGAGGAATTAAACAAAGTAGCTTGCTCCCAGGAGGGAATTTCCGACATGTAATCGCCTTCAGGGGGACATAACTTCCTTTTTAACACACCATAACTTTAATTTGAATTTTGTTCTTCAGGATAAAACACATCATATATAATAAGAGTTAACTGCGGAAGCATTGAAGCATCCATCTTGTTTTGTTGTTTTTGGTTAATTATCCGCTTTGTAATTATCTGTATAAAGTATGTGCTTTTTAATGTAGTTCTGTGTGTTAACAGGCAGGGGGCAGCAGCGGCCTGCTGATGGACCTAGCAGCCAATGAGAAAGCTGTTCACTCAGATTTCTTTAATGGTAAGAAACAGACTTTTCCTCTTCTGACCATAATGACTCTTTACTTACTGTTCAGAGACTCGCATAAGTTTATTTATTCTCTGGCTCCTCTTTCAACATGACAGAGGTCCTTTAAAGACATCTGGAGACTCTTTTTTTGTCCTTTAACTCAAACTTGATAGATAGGAGTATATTTGCTCAGATTAATCAAGTTTTTAATTTTATTTTTCATAATATAGTAATAATAATAATGAAAAGAAACTTTACACATCAAGTATTCTCAGTTGATGAGACTTGCTTCATAAATGATTTGTGGCCATCAAAATGCTTCATTGTTATTCTATGGGTCAAATGGCCTCACAGCTCTGGAATGGCTACACCTAGAGGTCTGAAATGTTCTGCAGTTGTGGTTGACATGATGTAGAACAAATCTAATGTAATGAGACCTGCATGTTTTCAAGCCTGTTCTCTATTACTGCTGTTTAGAAAAACAATTATTATTTTTGAGAAGAAAAAACCCAACTTTGAGTCATGTTTGAACTAATGCAGTTTAGGCTGCGTTTTAGTCACACTATTTTATATTTATAGCCTGATCAGCCAGTCTAAATGAGAGATTAAATGTGTCATTTAATCTGGACCCGATGAATAAGACATCAGAACATTCTTTATGGGAAAAACCTGTTGTCTTTCAAACCACTGTCTGTGCCTATTGGCCAATGAGCGTAACTGACTGTGACGTAGTAATCATGACAGAAAGCTGGTAGGGGAGTGTAAACGAACAGCCTGTCGGTAAAACAGCGAATACGTCCTTCTTAAAGAAGCGTAGAGCCTCTTCCTGCTCACGTTTTAACGAAAACCCCAAATCTAATCCATCCTAAACTGATTCCAAAGCTGAGTCAAACGCGAACCGTTCAATAGTTGTTCCCATCTTCCTTGTTTTGCTTTCTCCAGCATCGCGCAGCTCTGTCGTCCCATTCTCAAAACCCTGCCCGCTTTGCATCCAAACATTCAAAACACATCTCTGAGTTGTGATTGGCCATCCAGTTCTAGGGCCTGGGGCATTGATCGAGGCCAGAGCACTCGCAGGCAAAAAAGATTTAGGCCACTGGCTGGTGGAGCTAGTTTACTAGGCTATTATATTTATATTTTCAGAAGGTGCTAGCTTTTAAATAATGTAGCACAAATGTAATTTGGGCTTACAGTTCCTCAGTTATTTGCTTTTCCATTTGGGTATGCAAAATAAGCGAGGATTACGCAAAATTAGGTGAATTTTAAGAGGTTAAAGACTCTTTTTTTTTTTTTTTTTGTCTTTTAACTCAAATGTGACTAATATGAATATATTTGCTCAGATTAATCAGGTTTTAATTAGCCTCTTTTGATTTTATTTGTTCATAATAAAATATTAATAATAATGAATAGAAACTTTACACATTAAATATTCTTAGTTGATGAGATGATTTAGGCGTTAACACAACCTCAAAAGCTTGAAAAGTTTTATGCCTTTAAATAAACAGCTTCATTTGATTAAAAAAAAGTCAACTTTTTTGAGCTATGCCTCCAAGTTAGAGGAATGCTAGACTCTAGGAAAACGGGAGATCTAGTGTAGGTTTGTAATCTAGTTTATCCCCTGAACCATATTGTCTCACATTAACCTTTAAAAAGATCCTGTTGCTCCCCTTCGGAACAGCAGCTAATGTGCGGGTGGAGCGCAGAGAGTACAGAGCTAATCTGTTTTCTGTCTTGCAGCGCTGGCTCCCAGCTGAACCATTTTGGCTCAGCAGCACATGACCTAGAAAGAAAAGGAGCTGATTGTTAAAAAGACGATGCAGTTGCATGGTAAAGTGAGTTTATAGGCGCTTTCAGACTGAGACTCAGCGGGACGCCTCGCCATCGTCAGTCAGCTGCTTTAAAATGCCTGCACACACTGGATGTCTCAGAAACTCCTGAAAGGGTTTCTGATGTTTTACTCCACCTGGTTCTTCACTGAGCAGCAGTTCAAAATCCCTCAGCTTAAGGCAGGCGGCCTTTGAAGTCTTGAAAGGTCACAAAAAGAAGTGGATTAGGTTATCATTTATTTCCAATTCTGGACAAATGTGCAAATTCTTTTGTGGAAAATTGAGAGAAACTTGATCTTTTTTCTGCAGCCTCTGAACTCCTTCATTTTTTTCCCACGTTACAGCCTCCAACTTAGTGTGTTTCATTTGGGCTATGTGGCACTCCAACACCAAATGGTGCATAATAGCGAAGTACAAGTATGTGATGCAGGGCTCTCAAACTTTTGTACAGCTACATTTCTGCTAGTGAGGCTTCCACATACAGAGACTTAACATATTTGCCCATTCATATGGAAAAAAAGCATAAAAAACCCTACAACAGCTCAAGCTCAGTGAAATCTCCTAAAATTCAGGACTGGATTTTGGCCACTTGAACACATGACTAGTCCTTGATCTAAACCAATCATCCTCCCTCTGCTGTTGATTTAGTTTGGTGTTCCTGATGGAAGGCGAACAGCTGCCTCCTTCCCAGTGCTTTGCAGTCATTTTTTTTTCAGAATTTCCCTTCAATCTATATACAGTAATTTCTGCCGGGGAAAAAAGTATCTCCTATCTGACTGGAGTACCTTCTCAGGGTGATCAGGATTTTTTAAGAGCTTACACCTGCCTTGTTGAGCCGAGCCCATGACAGTCCTAACGGCGCAGAGCTCACATTTTCACTGCGCTTTCCTCGTGTGTGCAAACAAGGAGGTAAATGTGTTTAAAAAACCAGTTTCCACAGTGGTTGTACTCATTAAAAGTCAGAGTATCAGCATATTTCCATTGTAATTGTAAGTTTCAGCCTAAAAAGCATCTGTGCTGAAATGCACTGGGGGGGGGAGCCCAGATGTCAGTTTAAGAGCTGTTAGACTTATAAAAAATGATCGTATCGGCTTGATTTCCACGCTGGTGAGAACCCTGCTTCTAACACGTATTTACTGCATGGTTTAAAGCAAACCGCTGTTATGGCTTCACTCCAATCTGCCTCACTTTCCTGTAAAGATTGGATCTGTTGACAGAAAGCTCAGAAAGATAAAGGGAACACTCGAATAACACACCCTAGATCTGAATGAAGGAAATATTATTGCTGAATAACTTGTTCTGCAAAAACTCTGTGCTGACAACAAAATCACAGGAAAATCATCAATTGGAAATCAAATTTATTAACCAATTGAGGGCTGGATTTGGAGTCACAGACAAAATAAAAATGGAAAAACGCCACAGACTGATCTAACTTTAATGTAATGTCGTTAGCACAGGACAAAATGAGGCTCAGGTTTGTCTGTGGCCTCTGCGTACCTGTATGACCTCCCTGCAATACCTCAGCATGCTCCTGATTTGGTGAAGGGTGGTCTTCTAAGGTATTTCCTCCCAGACCTGGACAGTTTGTGGTGCAACATAAACTGTTGCACCACAGACATAAATCTTTATTTAGGCTGTTGGCCACAGTTGTTCAGCTCAGATTGTGACACGTTACCCACCACAGTAACTGTAATAATATCACTGCCAAATGTAATTTATTAGGGTAACGCGTTACTGACAACTCTACTTGTTTGTTCCTAACAGACCTCTGAAGTTTTCACACAGCAGCCGGATTGATAATGAAGTAACACATAGATTGTTAGTGGAACTACTTAATAAAAATTTAGAGGATTTGTGGGACTTCATTATATTTAGAGACATTATATTTTATAGTATTTAGATCATAAAACCCCAAACAACATCTTTAAAATTAATTAAATGTCCACAAGACTACAAAAATAAATTTCCATTCAGGTAAGACATGTTTTTATTGTTAGGGTACCAGATGCTTCACCTTTTCACTGGAGCTTAGCTAATGTTTGGTGCCCTACCTGAAAATGAGAGGTGCAGCAAAACAGGTCTGCCTGACTCCTCTGATGAACACCTGCATCCTCTGATTAGCTGTTTCTCCAACGGTTTAGTTTTTAGATTAATTAAAAGCAGCAGTGGAGTGAAAATTTATTGCAGCTGTTGCAGAAAAGGCCTTCGTTAAGTCCTGCTAGTGGAATCCACTGTTTGCGATATTAATACATTTATCCTTTAAATCAGAGGTGCTCCTACTGGAGCAGAAGTTACCCTTTTTCTGATGAGCTAAAAGCCGACTGGTTCAGATATCTCTTGAATATTTTGTACTCCTCGCTGATCAGGCTGCAGCTGAATGGCTAGATGACATTCAGCTTTAGAGTTCGGCTCTGTGTCGTTTGCAGCGTAGTGGTGATAACGCCAGAACCTCATCTTTATTGGATGATGCTTTGACCTTTACCACTAATACAATATAAGGTCAACTCAGCTCTGTAAAAGGAACAAAAATCTATTTTTAAGTCACTGTTTTATTTTTTAATCACCTAAAAATGCAAGTAGGCGTGTGGGTTTACATATCGCCCAAATTACAATGAAACTGGGATTATTTGTACCCCCGGAAGATAAAGAGTTTAAATCTTTTTTTAATTTAAACATGGACTTTACAATAACATTTATTCATATTTATGTTGTTGGGGAAGATCAATGCTAAAAATGGTGCACAGCCCACTGAATGAGTGGAGTTATCTGTATGGGGATTATAGCAGACCTTATATTTCCTGAGCAACGTTTTCTTTGGGATGAGCTCCACAGCTTTATGGTTGGAAGGCCTCCCTGCCATGACCCTCATCTTTAGCTCCTTTTACACATTCCCCATCAGCTACAGCAGCTCAGCACTAGAGCTGCTCCAGAACCCTGATTTCACTTCCAGTCAGTAGAAAAATGTTTGAAAACATGACAGGATTATTCTAAACTAAAATCTGTCCGTAGTGTGAGGGATTCTGTGCTGAACAGATTCTAACTAAATGTGTGTTCACAGTCCAGAAGAGAGTCTACTTCCTGTAGAGTACAACTTTCCTCTGGGGTTGCTGGTCATCTAATCTACCGTATTTTCACGACTATAAGGCGCACCTAAACGTCTTTTTTT
>NW_015150960.1:13819-48154 GCF_000732505.1 Cyprinodon variegatus
CATCCACATCCATTGTTGTTTTGCTCATCTACCAAACAAGGACGGGTCCAAACTGCAGCCAAACAAGATCTAGAGAGTGGATCTACAGCATCGACCTTCCCTCTATCTCTGAGCTGTCTAGAGCCAAACAAAACGAGCCACTAACACCCCTGCTGACCCCACTCATCCTGGCTAGAAGCTGTTCAAACTCCTACTCTCAGGGATGAGTGCTAATAGCAGCAATGAACCTCCACAGAGACGGTTTCTTTCCCCAGGCCATGAGAAGTCAGATACTCTGCTGGGCTTTTGCACTCTAACGACCTGCCTTCCTCTTTTTATGTATTCATTTTTAAATAAAACAGCTTGCATACTTCTACATGCTAATTATTTTGTTTGCTTTTTTAACCCGTCCTTAAACCCTCTAACAGTGTTTACACGTCAATTGTTTTTTTTAAATATGCAAATGATGATGTAGGCGATAGAAACGGGCAGTCAGATTCCCTGTTTGCGCTCTTAGACGTGGCCATTGATACCGACTCTTACATCAATTATAAATTGCCTAAATGTCAATTCCTAAAAAAAAATATTCATTTTTACCATTTTTTCCCCCCACAGTATGCTGGTGAAGATTCTCCGTCATCCAGGTCATAGGCATTTCAAAAAAAGAAAATTAAAAACAATCCACTGGTTTGTTCCCAAGTTTGAAGATGTTTCGCTTCCCATCCAGGAAGCTTTTTCAATTCAAAATGTTTGGAATAGCATAGAGTTTGAGGTTTATACAGCAGCCCATTGGAAACTTGTTTTTGTTTTGAAAACATGCAAATTGAAACGGACAAATGGATCCCCCCCTTTGGAATGGGGGTCGTTCGGATTATTTTGTTAGCCTGCAATGCCCCATACCTGTCTAAGTGTCTGAAAGCTCCGTTGTTAAAGGGGGATAGTTGGATTTTCCCACAATCTAACTTAATAAAACCAAAGTTAAGTTTAACACTTTGTACCGCAGTGTTTTATTTAAGGGTATCAAAGAAAGGGGAAGGATAAAAACAAACGCACTGAGTTTCTCAGGTGTAGTTTGTTAGAAAAAAGAAAAAAACATTTTCCTTCTGCTTCTCAATTGTGTCGCTTTGCATTGGTCCCTCACATAAAATCACAATAAAATGCATTGAAAATGAAAAGGGGTTGATATTGATGCAAGGAGCTGAAGATGACCTTAATTTTTTTGTTTGACACATCTTGAGATTGTCACTTATCCCATAGATAAATTCTGCAAAGAAAAACAACCATGGCAGACGATGGTGTGGAGAGCAGTCTTTACTTTTAACCTTTCAACCTGTGTAAATAACACTGGCTGAGGTTGGAAAGGAAATGAAAGCTGCGCTCCAGCACTACTATCCATGTTTACTTCCATAAACGGCACGTTTGTTTTTAACGTCATTGCGTCCTCCACTGCCCATGCGGGACACTTACGTTTTATAAATGCAGCTCACACAGGATATCACATACAAGTCATATATATTTGAAAATGTAAAAAAAACCACGACACAGAATCGGATTTCACAAAAAAAAAAAAAAATAAAAAATGAGCATTAATGCTCGCAGTGTGAAAGTAGCCAAAATGTGTGTTTATATTTTTATTTTTATCATTTGGAGCTAATTTTTCTAAATTAATTACATTTTGCTAAGCGATTTTATTAGGCAGTTACTGGAGCAGCTGACTAGTGAAACTGTGAATAAAAAACAGATAATCCCTGCTAGATATGCTGCAAAACATCGCCGATCACCAATGAAAGTTTAAAAGGTTCAGATAGGATCAGGTAGTATTAGAAAGTGATAACCTGTACTTTAAATCCTGTAAGACGGGGAAAAAATCATCAAAAAGTAGCAAACAGAGAGGGAAAAACTAAGAATGACTCTTTTTTTTTTTAAGGCCTCATCTCAATAATATTAAGTGCTGTATTTAAATTTGTCTTGCAATAAAAACAAAAATCACCTTTTCTCCAAGAGATTATATAACCATATCCAACATACGGGGGTGGATACCGAAGCTGTGTTTGATGTTTCTTATTTTAAAAGTGCCTACAAAGTAGGAAAAGCATTTAGGATCAATGCCAGCATGTATTTGCTTCTGTATGGGAGGAGTTTTGGCTCATTTAAAGCGAGTGTCTCAGCTTGAGTGGGAGATGGGGGGGGAAAAATTATTATATGCAAGATAATTAGCTGAGAAGGTAGGAGTCTGGAGGAAAACAGCTGGACTAATTTTCAGCTTGCTGATCTCTCTTTGTCTCCATCTTTCCGTTCACAGACTTTGAGGATCTGTTCGACGACGACGACCTGCAGTGATCACAGCGTCCGATCATCTTTGGGATTCTGATGAAGTGTAGATAACAGAAATGTATTTGTACAACATCTTTCATATTAACGATCCAGTATGCTATTAAAATAAAGTCTTTATGTTTCTCAGTGTGAACCAGGTGTTTGTGAAAACTGGGATTCGCTCACATTCCAACTCTAGAGAAAATTATGAGTATGTTTTTAGCTCAGTCGTGTTTGAATCTGCTCCAACCAGGATTGCAGGCTTGGAGGCTATCAGGAACATCTGTTACCAAACATAATTACACACAAGAATCTGTGTTAACGTGGCCTGTAAATATCCAGTGAAGGTGTAATGGGACGGGAAATAGAGACATGGGGAAAAAAGAATAAATCTTGAGATGCAGTTTGATTTTTTTGCTTCAGATTGTCATTTTTAATTGTCTTCATTGCAGATCTTTCATGCGTTGACAAATCAATTATCGGAGACTTCCCTTTCTAAGCTTTCATATAAGCAGAGAGGCTGCAAATAACCTGAAAAAGAGTTGAACACAAAAAGAAAGCTTCCCTCTTTGCACCTTGGTTCAAAGAAAGGATGAAATATGCAATCATATAGACATCATTCAAATAAATGGCAAATCAAATTCCCTTTGAGAGGGGAAAGAGACAAAAAAACAGCAGTAAAAGAAGCCTTACATTTATTACAGCTAATCAGAGAAGCTCTGAGCCTCTGGTAGACCTTTAACCAGCAAAGCAAAGTTCACAATAGGGTTTGTTACAGCAATGGCTCCCTCTGTTCTCCCTCTGACCTTTATCTGAACCTGACAAGTTAAACTAAAATGATTCGAGGAAACCGATGGCCTTAAACCATTTTAGTTTATTAACTCAAATTATAAGTTGAAGAAAAATCCAGGGTTGAGGTCAGGCTGTCAAACCCTTTGACACAAACTGTTACACATGGTGGCAATACAATTATGCTGAAGTTCTTTTCTCCCAGCTCTATGTTTCTGATCAGCGTTAAAACTAACATCCAGGCAGTCAAAGCAAAGAAAATGGGAACACTGGCAGGTTCTCCCCAAAGTCCAGCAACATCCACTTAGACCCTAGTGTTATATACTCTATATATAACTATTTGCTTGTCCAAATTATACAAATCTGGTGTTCCAACCACTTCCATGGCCACAGGTGTATAAAATCGAGCACCTGGGGTGCACACTGCTGTTATAAACCTTTGTGAAAGAATGGGTCGCTTTCAGCCGTATAGTGAATTCCAGAGCTGCAACTGGAAGGATGCCACCTATGCAACAAATCCAGTCACCAAATTTCCTCTCTGCTAAGTATTCCTTTAGCCAAATCCCTACAAAATGGGAGGTTGGGACTGATAGAATCTCGTCCACCAAGTGTTAGGCCACATTATCTGAGTGGGGTCAGCAGATGCTGAAGCAGATGGTAGAAAGAGGTCACTGACTTCCTCAAGAGTCAATCACTACACACCTCCAAGCATACATCAAGTGGGTGTAATTAGAGGCAGTGGTATAAAGCACAGCTCCACTGGACTCCATAGCATTGGAGACGTGTTCTGTGTGGAGTGCATGACAAGGAAGGGCTTTATATACTGCATGCATCATTTAGGTAGTTAGCATTGTATTACTTCTTGAGTTGTTTACTGTCACAGGTAGGTAATTCGACCGGAGGGGACCGACCCACCGGGTAAATGGCCGGTATCACAGATTACCAGTCCGAGCCTGGTTTCAGTGAAAGGAACTTTGGATGCTTCAGCGTATTGAGACATTTGGACATTTCCATGCTCCAAACTTTATGAAAACAGTTTGAAGCTTCCAATACAAATGCACCAGAGCACAAAGCAAGGTCCATTAAGACATGGATGACAGAGTCTGGTGTGGATGAACTTTACTGGCCTTCACAGAGACCTGACCTCAACCTGGTAGAACACCTTTAGGAGGAATTAGAGTGAAGAATGAGAGCCAGGTCTTCTCGTCCAACATCAGCGTGTGACCTCATGCTTTTGGAAAATTTCCCCAAACATTCTACTAAACCATGTGGACATCCTTCCATGAAGAGTTGAAGCAGCTCTGGCTGAATAAAGTAGACTGACGTCACATTCAACCCTTCTGGATTAGGAATGGGATGTCACTTATCCTCATATGAGCGTGAGGGCAGGTGAGCAAATACTTTTGGAAATTCAGTAAATATGGGATAGACGGGGATGGGTGTCAAGTTGGCAGCATGGACCACCTGCCTGTCACCAGCTCCACAATGGTCAAGACCCCCAGCAGACCCATCCTGAGAGAACTTGAAGGAGCCAAGCACTTTCAGTGCCCAGCAAGCTTCCTCTCACCTGGGTACTTCATGTGGTTTATTATATATTGTTTATAATAAGAAATATTGGCATATTGTACAACATCAAAGTTTGTAGAGGCAAATGAGAATCAAAAAGAAATTCCAATTAGTAAACCTTAAGCAAAAACCTTGTTACTGGTCCTAATTGGGCTGCAACCACTAATATTTATACATTTTAATTTGATTATTAGATTTACACAGAAAACAATGTTTAGTTTTGAGCTATTTTTACACAACCGTTTAAGGAGCTTTAATGATACTTAAGAGTAAGTCTTGATATTAACTGAAAACATCACAACTACTATTAAAATATATGTATCATCCATCTGAACTATAATAAGGTTTAAATGTGCTTTTGTTGTTAAAACATGAGATTAGATAAAATCAGATTCAGCACTTTAAAACTCAATGAATGATAAATGGATCACAGTCGTTCCCTATCAGCTGTGATAACATGTATCCCATCTGGTGGCTTCTCCACTGTATTTGCCGTCTATTTGTACCTACTGTGTGTTTTTCTTACAAGCCCTGCAAGTCTAAACAGACTCAAACTGTGGAGGAAACTGTAGATTATCAAATTCCTCACATGTGGACCAGCTGTGCCTGTTTCTTGTACATCCTTAGTGGTTTGGCACACTGTGAGGTCCCTAAAAAGTGCTTATGTGGCACCTTGGCTTCACGTCATTATTTCCCTTACCTCTGCCTTCCGCTTTAATCTTTGTTCCAGTTGTTTGGAGCCGCCGGGAGTCAAGATGTCACCTAAACCCCACAAAAACAACCCTATGAACTGCTGACAGATGTTAGGATTTGTATTATTTCCCATTCATATTTTGTTTTGCTAGGTTTTGTCAGGGTATAACCAGCTTTTCAGAATATTGCTGCAAAAATTATCCTTACAAAGAAATGCAAAAATTCATAATTCTTTTTTTTTTTTAAGTTAATAACCCCCTTTAGCTGTTTTTTATAGTCCCGCAGACTGCATGACTTATACATTGGCTTGAAAAATTATTCATACCCCTGGAATTGATACATTACAACCACAAGCAAAATATAGATTTTATTAGATTTTTATTTGAAAGACAAACACAAGTTAAATACAGTTATCAGGTATAAAAAAAATATATATGGTTTTCTTTCTTTTTTTTAACAAATAAAAAACTGAAAATGGCATTATGCAAAAATATTCACCCCCCCAGTGACGGCACCTTTTCAGGGCCGGCTCTTGGTTCTTTGGTGCCCAAGGTAGGAGAGCAACTTTGGGTACAAAGTCAAATGTAACGTAAAGCTGTACAGTCAACAGCAAAACTCAAATATTAGGGATATGACAACAACTTTGAAAGGCAACATTAATGAATACATGTAAACCTTAAAGATAAGAACCCTGAGAATGGAGTGCAAAATTAAAACCATATTTCTCTCTTTTATTTCTGCAACTGTCCAGCAGATGGCTCCCCTGGCAGTCGCCTGTGTCACCTGTTGGCAAACCCGGCCCTGCCTCACTTGCTGCAAGTCTTTTATAGTTAATCTCTACCAGCTTTAAAGATCTAGTGACTAAAATGTTTGCCCTTTTTCTTTGTCAGAGAGCTCAAGCTCAGTCAGATCATATGCAGAGTCTTTAGAACAGCAGTTTTCAGATCTGGTCGCAGAACTTTGACTGGGCCGTTCTAACATGTGTAACATACTGTTTCAAAAATGAGCTGGTCTCTGTCCTGTTATATAGAAACAGGATTATTTCAGTGTGTTTCTCTGGATTAGGACGTACCACTAAAATAAATAATTACAGCTTATACACTGTTTCAAAATTTCTGGAATAGGTGCTGCGATAATTTTTCCAGCTCTAAAACTCATAATGCTGATAAATGCTGTAGTTTTCACGTTTTTAATGAAATGTAACCTGCCAGCTCTATTCAGTTTATATGTAATCTCAAGGCTCTTTACAGAGACAATTCAACCAGATCATTCAGTCAGATTGATTCAAAGTTTTCTTTCCAAGGAAAACCAGTTGATTGCATCGACTCATTGACACAACAGCAATCCCTTACACCAAGCATGCTTGTAGCGACAGTGGACAGAAAAACTCCCCTTTATCAGGAAGAAACCTCCAGCAGAACCAGGCTCTGTCACGTTTTGGTTGTGGTTAGAGCAGCGGTCCCCGACCTTTTTTGCACCACGGACCGCTATATGGCAGGTGGGGTGGGTGGGGGGGATACGATCAAGTAAAATGATACGACTGGCGTAAAATCAAATACAAACAGCATAAAAGTAAAACAACAAGCTGGTCCCATCTGGGCGTAATTGGAAACAATGACAGACGAAGTGTGCTCCTGATGTCCAGTCTGCTCCGTAGCTTTGTTTTGGTCGCTGTAACAGCAGAAAATGCCGCTTCACAAAGATAGAATGTTATAGATAGGATGAGTCTTGAACTGAATTAACCTGTGTCAAGAGGCACAGATGCACTGACTGATGTAATTGGGAGTGAATACCGCAATTTTTTTAAATATTTTTCAAAATAAAACATCAATCAGACTCTGATCATCGATAAATTTTATATATATATATATTTTTATTTTTTTTTTTCTGTTCGGCCCGGTACGAAATGACCAACGGACCGGTACCGGTCCGCTGCCCGGTGGTTGGGGACCGCTGGTTTAGAGGACCCAAATGCAGAGGCAGAGAGGCTGAGGGGATTTCTTGTAGTTTTAATGCAAACACAAATAATAGAGGAAAAATCCAAAAATCCGACTAAAAATGTAACACAGACCAGAACCATGGAGACATCAAGGGAAACACGCACAAGGAGCCAGGGACAGACGAGGTGAGAAGACAACAGCGACGACAGGACCAGCAACAACAAGGAACCAACAAGGAGTGACAGCAGAGGGAGAGTATAAATAGCTGACTGAGACAAAGGCAGGGCTAACGAGCAGATAAGGAGCAGGTGAGAGGAGATAACGAGCAGAGTTGCGTCCTGATCCACACTCCTTACCAGTAGGTGGCGGTAATGCACACCAATAAGTTGCTTGTCAACCGCCATTAAAACAAGAAACAACAACAAGATAACGAGCCGGTGAGAGGAGATAACGAGGGAGCCAAGGGGAAAGGAACACACACACACAAGAGGGCAACGCAGGACAACAGAAAAACATGAGAACTAACATAAATCTAGAAACAACAACAAAACAGGAATTAAACCAATAAAACTAGGAAACATGGAGCAAAGTAAAGCAAAACAGGACCAAAACCATGACAGGCTCAGTGTGAGCGGCCATCTGCCGAGGCCGACTGGGGTTCAAAGAGAAAGAAGCAGAGATACAGAAAGAAGCAGAGATAGAAAAGGCAACTGTCAACAGGCTCCAGAGGCGGCCCCGTCCAGGAAACACTCAGCCAGGCAGACGAGCTCCAAGCCAGCTCCCATGTCAGAGGATGAAGAGAACACATCCAGTTAGTCACAGTAAGATAAACAGGACTACACTGAAAAACAGGCCCAGGTCCAACATAATAAACTACTTTTTTTCATTTTCATCAGAATTCTGGCTGCAACATTTTGGATCAGCGAAACGCTTTTAACCTTAAATTAGGTTTGACAGAACCACGTGGGTCTTAGTTCTAAAATACCAAATAAGCACTAAAACTATTTTAGATATTGTCAAAACCATATCTACCAACGGTTACAAGCTTGTAACCATTGGTACTTAAAATAATCTGCTTTTAGTTTATAATAACCTTGAATATTGAGGAAGCATGAGCTAATCTAAGATGGCTCAGATGCCACTAAAGCAGTAAAATTAAAGGTAGGGGTTTACATTTGCTGAAGTGTCCTCAGGTTTCTGCTTTCTAGTGCAGCAGTGACTCATGTCTCCGAGTGTTTTTGATGCCATTCCCACCTTCAGATATGTAACCACAATGACTCATATGAAGAGACATGCTTGGGTTGTTTAAGTGACAGCAACCCAACAATAAACTGAATGGAAAGTAGGGGCCTTAATGGGTCCATTAGTGGCTTAACAGGCCCTATCAGTCTTATCTCTTTTTCAGCCTGAATGACTGGGGGGGGGCTGCTTTTTTTCTCGCAGCAGGAGGGAGTCTTGGGGTGTCCTGGGCCCCAGAGGTGGGCTTGCAGTCCTTTTCATGGGTGGGATTGGTTTGGTAGCAGTGAGTCACTGCCTTAAGGAGGAGAGCCATGTAACCCAAACCGGCCTGGTCATTTCTTCTTCACACAGCATCATCTAGGTTTAGATGTTTGTTTTTTATACTACATTTTATCTTATTGATAATAAAAACTGCATTAACTGTATACATTTGCTTTTTATTAATTTTGAATTTGTCCGAAACATTTAAATGTGACAAATCAGTTTTAATGCTAATTAGACACATACAACTTAATTTTCATTTAAATTCCTACCATAAAAATAATACACCAACAGGCTCCTGTGTAGAAATAACAACATTAAAGCTCTCCTGGTTGCTTCTTGCATGTCTCAGGATGGCTTCCTGGTTATCTTGGTATAAACCCTCACACTGGAAAAAATCCAAATATACTGTAGATAAATCCTTTTTTCTTAAAATAAGTGCATTTGTACTTGGATTGAGGAGGTAAAAGAGACATTTTGCCAATAGAAAAAGACAATTCACATTTATAATAAGGAAACGCAATTGCATTGTCTTATTTCAAGTGCATTTTATCTAAATATCTTATTTTAAGAGTAAAAATACTAATTCCATTGGCAAATCATCTTGTTAAACCTACTCAAAATAAGGGTAAATACCCTTAATTTAAGAAATTTTTACTTATTTTTTCTAGATTTTTCCAGTGCATGTTATTCTCATGTACTGCAGGTGTAAAGCTTTCAGGATGGTGACTGGCAGTCCCCCTGTAGTTATCCCTGAATGAAGTTAACTGAAACATATGTACCTTATTAACCAAAAAGCATGAAAATAATATGTATTTGAAACTTAGTAGAAACTCTATCATTAAACCCCCATTTGAAATCCAATCAAAAAAGCAGCCTTCTTCAACTTATTATTCCACGTTTCCAGCTTCTCTCCAGCACCTCCCACTTTCTCCTATCCTGCCTTTAATTACTGTGCCTGTAAGACACCTGATTGGCCCAAAACTTCAAGCCAATCTTGTCGAGTTAGCCCCTCGACCCCCTCAGGTGGTCTATGTGTGGCTGAGACGATGTTCTCAGTTAAAAACCTTGTTATTTCTTGAAACCTAGACAGTCTGTGAGGAGAGCACAGCATTGTGCTCCGGGAGTCCCTGTCGAAAACAAACCACACAGACATCCGGGCTCTCTTAGGCTGCACTTACAGACGGACAAAACAGATTAAAAAAAACCCACAGGTAAGAGGCCAAACATGGTGAAGCCTGTGTTTACACCAGGAGTTTGGGGTAATTTCCAAGGTTGAGAAGTTAGTTTTGTGGGAGAAAACACCTGGTTTTAGTCTTATGATGACAAAGCACAGGCTTTAGCTGCTGCAGCAGCACAAGTATTAAAGGGATTCACCTCAGCAGCAGTGAGGTGAGCAAAAGCAGAGAGAAGAGTTACCAGATAACAGAAACATCATTGACTGGAGGGTGAAACAACACTTTTAACAACCTAGTTTTTGCAGTAACAAACAAGGTAGAACATCTTTAAAAGTCAGACAAAGACAAAGTCAAACAGATTTTTGAAAACTAATCTTCACTTTTTGTTTAGTCCTTGCAGGAGTGTGAGAAGCACGGTCATGGCTGAACGGAGGAGGCTGTGTGGTGTGCTGATCGCCACCTTTGTTGTTATGATGCTGCTGCCTGGTGAGTACACAGTCGGGGATTACAAGCAGCGTCAGAGTGCTGTAATATGCAGTTTTTAAAAAGATAACTACAAGTGCAAAAGTATGCAAGTGTCTCCAAATGTCCCTTGGATTAAAAGTTTAGTGAAGTTGGAGCTCATTAAAAAAGCACAGTTTAAATGTCAGCCGGTATACAATGATTATTTCTATTATAAGGCAAGCTGTTATTTACTAGAAATTAGGCGTTGGGTTTGCATGATGACAGCGAGCAGCAGAAGCAGCCTCAGGAGAGACTGTTGCTTTGTTTAAAATCATTTATTTTGTCAGTTAGATCAGTTCTGGACCCAAAGGTGCTGACTTTTGTAGCACAGAGGGTCCAATCTGGCTTAAAGAGCTGTGACATTTCTCATTAAGGCAAACTCCCATCTGACCCTCTGGATATATATGGTTACTGCTGAATTAATCCTGAGCGTATTTCTGCATCGCAGGAGAGTAAAACATGCTCGATTCATCACTTTCCAGCAGCATTAGATAACTGAGTATTCAAGGTGGAAGTTTATGAAAATATTGAGCCTCTGCAACTCTGCACATTCAGAAGGAGAGCATAGAGTCACTATTTGCATTGATTTTCAAATGATAAAAGCGCTCTGTGGCACTGATACTCAGGTGATTGAACAGGTCTCTGCCGGGACTCGATCAGGAATCAGGAATAAAAAGCATATTTAAGGTTTGACACATTAAATACAAGAATGATGAATGGTTAGATCAGGAGGATAACACCCAGGGGGAAAATGAGACTCATTTAATCCTTTTAGTCCTGAAAAGAAACAACATTTATTAATCTTATCCCTTTTCTTTATTTACTCAGTCATAACAGAGATTTTTACAACAAAGTGGTGCAGTTTTTGTAGGCAAAAGAGAAAATTCAATGCACTTAGTCCTGTTGATAAAGTCCATTATGTGTGGCAGCCACCACATTCATTATAGGAAAGAGGGAGAGAAAACCTTAAATCGACACAGATTTTCTTTTTGCAGTGCTCTTATAGTGGGATATAATGGCATTTTATTCTTCAACATCCTCCAAAAACAATATTTTATTATTTGGTTATGGCTACGACTGTGGCTATGGGCATGTTTTTATGTTTTGCTCTCTTCTTGATCCAATTTACTCATTTATGGAGACCAACAAACCTCTGTCTCTCCTTTGTTATATTTTCTTACATATTTTCTTATATAGGATATATTTTCTCCTTTCCCCTTTTGAGGTGTGGATCATGAGATCTATACCCTGGGGAAAAGATTATTTACTATTTGGTCTGAAAAATAGCTTCTTTTTTCACATATCTTTGTCTCAATAATCCCAGAGGCAGTGATTTTGTTTGAAAAAAAAAGTCCTAAATTTAAAATAAAATATTTAATCATTTTATATTAATGCATTAATTGTATTAATTCAATTGAATAAATTCAATCATTTTCATTTATTAAATGATCATTTCCAGTCCAGGCAGCTAAGGCAAGCCGTAAAGCTTTAATTAGGTTTATCTTGTTACAAGGAATGTCAATGATATTGAGATCTGTACTTTTTTTTGTACGTTTTATTTTTTTTTTGTTTTTCATGTAAACATATAACTAATTTTTACACATCAAAAGTGTTTTGTTCACCTGCAAAGGCAAACAGTACAGTAATACTCCTTTCCCACTGGCCAAAAACCTGTTTAAACCCAGAACAATCGTCTGTTAGTGACAGTGGGAAAAGCTCACGACTCGGCAAGCGACCTGCGTTAAAATCGCCTCAGCTCGGATCAGCATGCTGTGGGAACATCGAACCCGCGTTGACCCAATAAAATTACATGACACCATTTAACGCAATGTACGGATGTCAACACATCACGCCACTTCTGATCTAACAGGCCTAAACAACTCTATTTACATTCGATAAACATGTAGCAGTTCTGGTGAGAGGGGTTCACTAACAGAGCAAAAATAATAAGGAATACTGGCTTCCCTACATGTTGCTCTCCATTCTTTAATCTCCTGATTTCCTTTGCACTGTCGACAGCATCAGTGCTCGCTCACCCAGCGTGATACCGTCATCAGACACACAGTGGTGGGGGACAGTGGCCATATAGTTTGCTAGCATGGGGTCAGGCTCGGCTTTTTGATCAAATGGGAAAAGAGCCAAAAGCCGATTGTTTTAAAAACCCAGGTTTTCAGCGGGAAAGCGGCTTAAGCGACCTGGGTTAAAATGGTCTTCAAACGGCTTGACTCTGATCGGCATACAGTGGGAATATAAGACCCAGGTCGACCCGATAATTTACATGATATCATTGAACAACCTTGCACCAGTCGTGTCTGATATGACAGACCAAAACAAATCTGCTTACATTCAATAAAAAATGGTGCAGCACTGGTAGGAGAGACTCAGATGGACAAAGAACAAAACAATAAAGCAGACTTACTAAGCCCTGGCTTCCTTACATGTTGCTCTCTGTTGTTTACTTTCCTGATTTCTGTTGTACTGATGGCATCATCAACCATAACCAGCATACTGGCGTCACGAGACACAAGACACTTAATGGCGGTAGAACAGAGGCCAGCCAGCTTGCTAGCGAGGGGTCAGATGCAATTTTTTTTGCTAAAGGGAAGAGAGCCAAATGTTTGAAAAACCTGCGTTAACCCGTTAACTTCAGTGGTAAAGAGTCATTGGTTTGGTTTCCTTGAGGTGTTAAAGCAGTACTAAAGAACTTTTGAGTTTGGCTCCCCCCAGTGGAGAAAAGCTGTATTGTTTTTCCTGAAATTAGACAGCATTTCCCATGAGGACCAGCCTGGTAAAGCCCATAGTGTGGTAAAATCATGAACTCCCGGTCGCCTGCAGTTGGCTTGAACAACATTTCTGTTTTTAATGAATGTGTGAAAGATGAATAGCAATGAAGTAATAAATCTAACTGTGGGGGAACAATGTCAAACGACAATGTTTAAAATAAGAAACGTTTAACTAAGTCGACTGACTATCACAAAAGTTAGAAAAATATTATATGAAGGTTGAAAATTTACTTAGTGTTGGTCTAAGGGCAGATATCCTGTGCAAAGGGGGAATATTACAACTTTTGCCTCTGAATTCAATTCTTTTCATACGTACATTTAGGTTCAGGCAAAATAATAAATAAATAAATAATGCTTTATTAGTAGTTTTACTTTTGGATTTGTTTGGAGTGCCAGTATATGCCTTGAAAAACATTTATTTTATTATTTATTAAGATCGTTATTCTCCGCCTCTGAAGTCTCTTTTAGAGTTTTCATTGTGGGATTATGTCGCTGCATTTAAAGATTAGCTTTTTTATCTGATCTGATTTCCTGGCTACATAACACAGATTTGGGAAGAATTACCAGCAAGGCCATTTTCTTAGTTTAATCATATGTAGTTCTTTAAATCTTCTAAATTAATGATGAGTTTCATATCTTCAACTAGTACGTCTCAAGGTCCTGTGTGTGAAGGCTCTTGACCTCCACGTCGTCGCCTCAGCACCCAGCTCGTACATCACGCCCCGACTCGAAGGCATATCTCTGATGTTCATAAATCACCAGTAAACATTTCAGCTCCTATGCCACCTGTTTCCAGTTTGCTCCCCTGACTTGATCGGGAGTTTTCTTCTTTTTAAAAGTGTTTTAGCCAGTTTAACCAAGGAGGAGTGAAAGGGGGTGGGGTAGAGGGCTTCCTTTCATCATTCCTGCTCCCGTTAAAAAATCAGTACCTGTCAGCATCACCTCCTGCTCTGCTCTTAAAGCTCAGCTATTTCCAGATGTGCAAAATGCTTTTTTCTCTCATTTTTACGAGCTCATAAAAAACAATCCAGCGGATACACAGAAGCTACCCCACCCCCACCCCCCTTTCTCCACATCACCACATCACCTCAGGTCACCTTCCCTTTAATTTAGCTTTCATCTGCACCTCCTGGCCTTCTTCATCAAACCTTCTCCTCAACTCTGAACATTTATTGATGTTTTCTCCGCTTTGGACCTCGGCCACGTCATCCTGAATCTTTGGATCTTTTTATTCCTCTTTCTCCTTCCCCCCTGTAAGGGATTAACACCTTTCCCCCAGGGAGATGAAAGAGATCAGGAGCAGAGCTAATTCTGCTTTTCCCCTCTGCGTATGGGGGTCACACCGTGCGATACACATGTGCACACAGACAAAGATAGGTCTGTGCACATACAGCGTTTTGGACGCGCAACAGGAGGCTAGATGTTACAGGCGTCCCTATAAAATCTACAAAGAGCTGCCGATTCAGCTTCAGGCAGAGCCAATTACTCCTGGCCCACTCCATGAATGATATGAGCCCCTAAGTGTTTGAGGTTTAATGTCATATTATCATTGCATTAAAGACAAATTATAAATCCTTAAAAGAAAAAGCTAGCAAAGTTTAGCCAACTAACTTCTGGATATGTCATTTACTTTTGCTTTTTTCTCTGTTTGCAGCATTCTCGTCTGCAGGGCCTGTACGCCAAAGGTCTAAAGGAGATGGTAAATATGTCAGCTGTGTCTGCCATTTCCCCTTAAAATGCAGGCCTTGCCTGTTACCTTACACCAGATACTGTATTGTATTTTATTTCGATTTTATGCAACAGACCAAAGCAATTTGTTCCATGCTTTCATAATCAGTCCCTCAATCAGTATCTTGTAAAACAAAATTTATATGCACTTGTCTGCATATAGATGCTAAAATGTTTGTATATCTTTGCTAGAAAAAGCTCAACCGACGCCAGATTAAAGGAACGCCATCAGTCGCCATCAGTTTTCAAGCTTTACTATAGATTCTCAGCTGGAGGAAATGCTGTAAAGCAAGCCCTTTCCTTTATATCTTAGTCTCTATGCTCTAAATTTTGTCACTGTCTAAATATGGCATCTTCTAAAGATTTTGCTTCCAAAGTTACCCTCTTATTACTTCCATAAATCTTTAAATCAACTCTTCCTTTTTTTCTGCCCTAGAAGGGCTTCCCTAAAGTATGAAGCATCCACCACTATGTCTCACCATAAGGATGGTCGGCATTATTGGCCAAGTAATTCCTTATTTAGGCGGCCTTCCTCTTTTCTACAAAGACCTGTAAGAACATGACTAATAGATGTTCTGTGAGCAGGTAGTAAACATTAGGCGGTGGATGTCAGCACTTCCTCCAGAGACACGTTGAGCCTCTTAACTGGTTCTCTGGTTACTGTTCTTCTTTCCTCTTCTGTTAGCCGTGGTCAGGCGGTCATTTCTTTTAGGTCTGTAGTTGTGCCACCTCCTTTCCATTTCCAGATGATGGACTTAAAGGAGAAGATCTTTGAGATCTTAAGATTGGGTTATTTTTGATAAGCTAACCCTGCCTTTCCACAGCTCTATCTGTGACTTTTTGTGTCTACAAGGTCAGCGTGATTTAAGCTTAAATTAAACTACACCCAGCTGGACTCCACTTACTAATTAGGAGAACCTTAAGTGAAATTAATTAGGCTGGATATAGGTGCATCAAAGTAAATATCAGCTAAATATAATTGTACATTATGTGTTTTATATATTCATAAAATTTTATTTTTGTTCAACCTTTGTTAGCCTTAGTTTAAGTTGTTCTATTACATAAAAGCCTAATAAAAACAGCGATATTTCTGGTTAATTACATGGCGAAAAAGATGTGTGGGTTTTACAAGAACTGAGAACTGTACAAGGCACTATATTTGAACTAGAATAGACAAACAGCTTTAGGTCATGAAGTGTCTTATCAAATACTTAAAATGCCCAGACGAGTCTGACTCATGGCCTTCTGTCTGGGTTATTTCTCAGTGGGGGCAAGTATCCAGGAAAAGGCAGAAGCTGCAGCTTTACACAGGAGGCTGATCCGTAACCGCAGGAATATCAGCTGGTACAAACAACACTCTGACTTCTGGGCCTGGTATAAGTACTTTACAGACAACGGCAACCAGGAGGCAGTGAGTTTAACACACACACATATGCATCTATCTTTGCAGGGCCTTTTCATTGACTTCCATTCATTTCTAACCCACTTCTATAGCCTAACCATGACCCTTACTCTAACCCATTGCCAGTATATTCCTAACCCTAGCCTTAGTCTAACATTAATTCATACCATACCTCTGAGCTGAATCTCTAACATTGAAAATGGGGGATCTGTCACATTAGGGCCGGCCTTTGGTCCCCACAAGGCCTGCTGGTCCTCAGAAGACTGGTAAATATAGCAAAACAGTCCTAAATAGATAAAATAAACAAGTGATTTATTCTGTCTGTGTCACTCATGGGTTGGCTTTTGTTATCAAGGTTAAGAAAGGTTTTAAAAGGTTAAGGTTTCTAAGCAGCTAATTTTTGTTATGCAGTTTTGATTTAAAATAATAATTTTAGAGCAAGGGCCAGTGAAGGTTTTTTTGAGTGATCTGAGTTTTCTTTTGTTGTTTTGAACACAGGGGTCTGTCACAAAACAACATAGAGACACAGACCTAAATGCCCTTCTATAAAATGATCTCTTAAAACAGGCATTTCTGTCCTCCATGAAAAACTGCAGAGTCATACAATTATACATGTGTAATTGGGAGAGGTAACCTTTTACTTACACAAATACGTGTTTATTTTGGTCTTAACCTAATTTTTAGACTTTCTGGTCAATGCTGTTTATTGGGAATCCCGACTTTCCTTCTTTTCAGAAAATACGGGAGTACCATAGCAACCAACTGCTCAACCAGCTGTCTCAATGTTGTGTTCCTTTAGCACTTTGCAAATTCTCCCATTTAATCTTAATCCATTGATTACAATAAAAGTAAGGTTTCCACCTTATAAAATGAAGACATTTCTTTGTTATATATATATAAAAAGTCTATGTGAAGCCATTTCCCAGGATCTTTTTAGAAATAACTAACATAACTTATGTTTGTTACATCAATAGCCTTATGGCATTAATGTGTGTTGCCAAAAACTGTGCTTTTAGGAATTCCCTGTATTATTTTCTGCCTGTTTTAGTGACCAGATACATACAATAATTCATACCTGATTGCATTATGTTCCATCTTCTGCCACTTATCTATCAGGGTGCTAATCGACAGCAGTCTTTGGCCAAAAGCTGGGGTATACCCTGGAAGGGTCGCTAGTCTATTGTGGTGCAATACATAGACATAAAGTCATGCACGCTATCACAGCAAAAGGGCAATTTAAAGATAACAGCCATGTTGTGGGAGGAAGCTGGAGTATCCACAAAGAACCAAGACAGACATGGGAAGAACATACAAACTCTTTGTGGAAAGACCCCAGACTGGGAATCAAACCCAGGACATTCTTTTTTCCTCACCCCTTCAGCCATTTAAAGAAAGCTCTTGCAAGACTGATCCACTTTCCTAATGTCTAATTTTCCTGCTTAATTTCTTTTTAGTAACCACTAACTTGCACCTTCCCAGGTTCAGGAAATGGACAAGATCTACCTGGCCTATCTCCAGAACAAGAACCGCGCTGAGGCGCGTCGTTCCTACAGGGCCTACCTGCGCCACTTGGGGGAGATATACAAGTCCTGTGCTGACTCAGATGATCCCAGCTGCGTGGCATCTTACACAGCCAGGCCTCAATCCAAACCAGAGCCCCCTAAACCAGCACCCATGAAAACATGTGACCCGACAAAGGATGCTCACTGCTTGTATATGGCTCTATCCCAGGGTAAGAGCCCCTACATGCCTCTGGTGGTCTCGGTTGCCCCTGCAGCTCCAGCAAAGGCTCCTGCTCCTTTGTATGTTCGTGCTGCTCCTCAAGCAAAGGACCCAGCATCAGGACATTATTATTACTCTCCCTCTGCAATGTCTTTCCTTTCCAGGGTAAGATTATGTGTTTTAATTATGCAAACATATTGTCTGCTAAACTGCGTTGGCAGTTTCAGCTTAATTTGAAAGTCAAAATCAAAGCAGGGAAGACTTGTGAGGTCTCTTATCAAAAGAATAATTGGGATAGATTTTCACTGTTCAAACTGATTTTTTTCCGCGTCTGTATCTCATTGACTCAGGAGCAAAAGGCTGAGCTGCTGCGCATCTGCTCTGCTGATGATGTGGAGTGTCTGCAGTACCACCTCAGAGCTGCTTATGGTTATCGTCCTTCTGCCGGTCCCCTCCCATCCTACAGCCACCTGGGCTGTGACCCCAAGAAAGACCCTTCCTGCACCCCTAAACTAGTTCAAAAGGCCCCTTCTGGTCTCTACCTTCAGTACCCCAACTGTGATCCTCAACGGGACCCTTACTGTGCCTATGGAGCCTCTCTAATGGTAAGTATTTACCATACCATCTAAATTTCACTTCTCGTTCATATTCTCAGTATTAGTACTTACTTTGGCCCCATCCTTCAGGCTCCTCGTGCTCCTAACCCCCCGGCCCATGCCGGGCCCGGATCCTGCAACCCTCTTTTTGAAGACAACTGCAACCCTCTGACAGCCACCAGGTTCTCATCTCCCCCAGAGGAATACAGAGGCGGTGAAAGAGATGAAGCTGCATCTATTCGTGCAGCTCCTCCTCCTGCTGAGCAGAAGGACCCCTACGCCATGTTTAGAGATGCTTATGCTAATGCTAACAGAGTTACTGATCCATATGCAATGTACCGGCAGCAGCCAAACCCAGCCGCTCCTCAGTCTACTGATCCATACAACATTCTCCGCCAGTTCATGTCCCAAGCTCAGGATAATGACCCGTACGCCCCTCGCATGTCTGCTCCTGAATCTAACCCCAATGATCCTTACTCTGCTCTCCGGGATGCCATGAATCGTCAGAGCTCTCTCCCACCCCGTCAGCAGTACCAGTTTACCAATCCCAGTTATGAGGAGCCGACCCAGGAGGAGCGTCACCCTCTGGGACCACCGGGTAAAACCAAAGAAGGCTATGATTGTTACATTGGTTACGACAGTGAATGCTTTCCAGTAAGGCCCAGCCAACCTCGTTCCGGAGCTCCTCGTCATACTCCTTACCCTGCGGAGGCCTATCAACCATCCCAGAACCCAGAGGGCCCACGCAGCGGTATCCTGGAGCCAGAGAATCCTCACTGTGACCCAGAGTATGACCCTGACTGCCGCCTGCGTCGTTACGAGCCAGAGCAGCCCCAGCCCGAACATCACAACGAGCAGGACCACAGCCGGGGCGGAGAGTCCGAGCCAAATGAACAGGACCAGTATGAGGCTGAGCCCTACCAGAGCGGTCAGGAGGAGCCATATATGGCTTATACACCTCCCTCGCAGGGAATGCCCAGCCTCCAGGACATCCTAAGGAGCTATGGAGACCGCTTCCCTGAACAGGACGACCACAGAGCTTATGCGGCCGACTACCGCAGAAAGTAAAGGTGTGCATGCAAACAGTAGGACATAAAACAAACAGTCCCATGCGTTCAAGTAGCACAGACCCTGAACGCCTTATGCAGCAAGTGACCAGCTCTGGTTGGTCTGGAAATGGGACATTGGTCAAGTCTGTACAGCTAAAGAGCAAAGAACATGCACATAACGTCCAGGTATAACCTCCAGCTGAAGGAGAACATTCAAAAAACATTGCTGAAAATCAGCTGCCTTGTATGACTTTAGATGCTTCAGACCGATTCGGTGCATTTGTTTTCTGCCTCCAACCTTCAACCTCATTCATTATTTCCTTATCTCAAACTTTGCTTCTGATTCTATGCTTCAAACCTTTTCAAGTTTTATCTGTTGCTTTCAGTGATGGATTTTATAAAGATTTTATCTCTTTATTTTAATTGTTCTAATAAAAAACAAACCCTCTAGAATCTCTTGGTGCATTTTATTTAGAGGAACATGGGAACTCTTTGCAGCAACTGCACAGTATTAAATAAACAATATATTTTAACTATATCTTTTCTGCCTGCCTAATTATCACTTGCTGATAATAAAAGCTTTTTTATTAGATAAATCAATTTAAAGCCTCGTTCGCCAATTACTATGCACCATTCAAATGCAAGGTAATTAAAAGTCCTGCACAGAAAAATAAAGGGACAGAGGTTAAAACATTTATTAACACCAAGAATGCAGCAAAATGTTTATAGAAATGAAGGGTAAAAAAATGAAAGCAAAAGAAATATATAGCTAAAACATAAAAATGATCTGATTAAATAATCTTAGGCAGTAATGGGAAAGCTGCAGTAAACATTAAGGTTTTATTCTTAAAAGGAAAAAATCTCTGGTTTAGCATTTTTGAGCACAGAAACAATAATATCTACTTTTTCTGCAATGATCTAGAAGAAAGTAGTATTCATTCAATCATTGAAATTATGAAATTTTGCTGACTACAAAAAAAGGAATTGTAATTTAGTGAGAGGAGCATATAGATGCTAAGAAAATCTGGACAAAGCCTTTATGGAACCCATCTTTGGTATTTGTTCTCTAGATTTCATTGCTAACAAATGACCAAAAGTAGTCCTGGCCTCCAAGGTAAGCCTCCAATTGATCAACTAAGATGTTAAATCAATCTGTTCTAAATTTGTCTGTGAACAGGAAATTGTTTGATGCATTATTATTAAATAATTTGATGTAAAATTTTTGCCAATTCAACCTTGATGCTGGTGAATTTTCTAACACCTAAATTAGTGGCTACACTGATTTTTTTTTTTTTTTTTGTAAATAAAACTGGTTAATTTTTTTGCTTTTTCAGTTATAATAGCAACAAACTGAGCAAAACTGTATTTGATGCATAAAGGTTAAGCTTTTTTAATTATAGTTTATCAGAGCCTTTTGAGAACTACGTATCTGTGTAAATTGTGATTCCCATCACAATTAAGACGGTTTTGTTTTATTAAACAAAATCAATCTTACATATGTTTGCCAGTATTGCTTCCTATGGATATTTTCATTTGCTGCTTTGATTTTCTGCTGCTTTGATCCAGAATTTAAAACACCCTAATTATATCAGTGCTGGCAGCTCATAAGATTTTGCTAACAGTTTTCATTGTGAGTCTTTTTTCATCCTCCAAATGATCAATGATGAACCACACTCAAAATAATAATAATCTATGTAAAGGTTTGTTATATGGCTAAAAATACCTACTACCTTTAAAGTTGTTAGGTGTTATTTAAAGAGTTTGTCCCGACTAATCTCTTTCCAGAAAAACGAACCGAAGAGAGAAAGCTTTCCTTTAACAAAGTAATGGTTCATTTCAGCTTTAAACTCACTTTTTACATCCTCTAGCAAATGGTTGTCCTGCAGAGATGACCCTTCTGTTTTTTAGCCAAGTTACATTTTTATTTATCAGATTCTAAGTGCAACTATTACCCCAATTTCCCAATGTTAAAACAATATAATCTTTGATAAATTATCTTTTGCTGCTGTTTGCATAGGTTTTAGTAAGTCGTTTTAGCCTATATTCACACTAAGAAGGGAGTGTGGACCCCCAACATTTATCACAAATTTTCTCTGCCCTTAATATCAATATCCTAAATGGCAAAATGTGGATAAAGGCAGGAAATTGTGGCACATTCTGATTGTCAGAAAACTTTACATTTAAAAACATCTAATTAAATTTTCATCTAAATTCAGCTGACATAATATAAGCTGCTCAGAGCAAAATAAATTCAGTGGATGAATAATAGAGAATCATAAATACTGAAGGGACTAATTGACAATGACTGTAATCAATATCTCCATGCCTTTCATTTGGTGTTAAAGCAGATCCAGAATCTGTTTCTTAATTATAGCACTACTTCTGAAATAGATTTGGAAGGAAAGCAGGAACTGAATTCAGGGCAAATTACATTTGGTCTAACTATTAAAAGGACTAGAAAAATAGAAAATACAACAGGTTGAATTGCATCATCTTGGTGGGAGAGTGCATTGAGGGGAGATGCCAAGTTAAGATAAAGGCAAATCTTACAAAAAAAATAACATCAAAGGTAATACAGTTGGGAGTATTTCAAAGGTCCTGTTTGATTTCTGAATCTAAAAGCAACTGGAAACCATTTTCTCTAAGTCTCAAAAGCATAAACACAAAAGGAAATGGATCAAAAATGTTCTGAATGTCCAGAATACTAAGGAAGCTTTATCTGTTTTATATTGAGGCATTTTGCTTGCTATTAACATACCTGTTAATAATTGGGCTCCACTGATAATTTGTTTATTTTGTTGCCTTTTACTATGGGGGAAAAAGCTATGAGGAGGCTCAACAATTTTCTTTTAACTTTGTTAAACTTTGAAATAATCAGGTGGGTTACTCTAATGTTTTCAGAACAACTGTGCAAAGACTAACCAAACTGTTCATAAAAAAATAAAAAAACATTTGGTTAGTCTTTAGATTAACAGCATATTTACATTGAAGCAATTAACATGATGGTTTAATAACCATCATGTTTATTAAACACAAACTTATAAATAAATACTGCTGCTTTAAGAATATTATTTAAGATAGAAAATTTTACATCACAGACCAAAGCTGTGCAAGTTAGCAGCTTCACAAAATGGCCTAAGCATTTAAACTCTCATTGGCCAGACTTTCCATCTACAGTCAAACACTCTTGCGTCTCCTATAAGCTCTTTGAACCCAGAAGCGATCCACTGTAAGAAGAGCGATGACCCTTTCATTACCTTTGGTCTTTGAGGAATAATTACAGAAATCAGTGCTGAGGTTCATTCCCCATAACAATGGGTCATGGAACAAAAAAGAGCATTGAATCATGAACGTTTGTTTTGAAGAAAAGCTGTATAAAATCTGTTTCCTATAAAAGCTTATGGTCTCAACTGTCTCACATGACATCAGTAGAGATATGTGGTATCACATGTACATATATTACCTGATAGGAAATGTGAGTCTCCAAACCTTAATCTGTTGCTCTATTATGTTAATCAACTAGGTTACAGACTGTTGCATTATCCAATTCAATCCTATGAAGAATAACTGTCTCAGATATTGTGTCTCTATAAGCTGAACAGTATTTTTCCACTCTCACTGCTTTCCTCCACCCTTAACATACCTTTAATTATTTAACCTTTCAGTTTATGTCAAAGAGGATGGTTTATCTTATCCATATACCAACAAAAGTTATCCTAAAAAATTCTCTTTTTAAGCTGTTGTAAAATTAGAGGGAGTTTGAATAAAATTAGAACCTAATGTTTTATTCAAGAGCTAGAAAAAATTAAATGATTGTTAAAGAAGTGTTCATTCCTGTAATATTCAACACCCTGAGTACTTTGATACGGAGGCCCTGAGGTGTCAGAACACAAAAACACCACCATACTTTAATATTCTTAGAAATTCTTTTGTAAATCATAATGATTACTATTCATAACTTTGAACATCAGGTTGTCGTTCAATTAGAGGAGGATGCAGATTAAAGTATAGGAAACAGATGAAAACTAATATTTAGCTGTTCCTGTTTACTGCTAGACAACATCAGAAACTCCCCCCTCGTTGATTCAGAAGTCATTTTTATCAGTATATGGAGCATTTATTGATTAAAGAGGGACTAAAATAAAACAAAAACTTTAATCAAACAGCTTTGTAATTTTTTTTTACTGCTGATGCGCAAGCTAATAGTAGCACTGCTGCGTAGCTTGCTGCTAGCCAAATTTGAGCATTCCCACACACAGCTCTTATACATTGTTTCTCTGTCACATTTATTCAACTGCTGGATAGAATATTATAAGTATTTTTTTTCCTACAAAGTAAACAACTGGTTTTACATTATAGTAGACTGCAATTTTTTTTACCCAGAGTTCTTCCCTACATAAGATCGTCTTTATTATTTTATTAGAGTTCTCAAATTTCACATACTTGTCTTCATCGTGTTTTAAAAACTTACAGATACTGGATCCCCTCAGAGCAAACTTACAATATGGAGAATAGGGATCAGCCTTTAGTAGATGTTTTCCCTCTAAATTATGAGGAAATAAATTATGCATATCAGCGTAACACAGAACAGTCCTGGAGGCTTTTGTCTGTTTGGTCGGCTTGGTGTTCACACTGTGGCATATGAGTCATTAACTTTGCATTTTTAGGCTGTAATTTCAATGTGCTGTCACTTCTGAGTTTGCATTGTTTTCCACCCTGCAGTAACCAGAATAAGGAAACAGAGAGCATCAAATTTCCATAAAATGATCAGATGTTGATGTCAATCAACCTGTAACCCAGGAGACAGAAGCCTTGATTTCATTGCAGAGGACTTTACAGCAAATCTAGGATTAATCTTCTGATATGCATATAGTTATTTTTCCAGTTTTTTTATTTTCTAGAAAAAAGGGGTACCTCTCGCCCATTGACTGCTGGTGATAGGCACCAGCACCCCTCGCGACCCCACTCCAGACAAGCGTGTAAGAAAATGGATGGATGGATGGAAAAAAAGGGGGTAGTTTGTAATGTAAGTTATTTTTTACATTTCAGATGACATACTCTTTTTTTTTTTGTACTTAACAGCTATTTCAAATTTGAGAATTTCTTTCAATTATTTGTGAGTTAGGGTCCTGATTAAAAACATTAGATATTAATAAAACAAAACAGAACTTCAAATCACAGGACCCGGCGGAAAACCACCAAAACGGCTTGCTTCAAAAAAAAAAAAAAAAACTTAATCTCTCTGAAGTTATAGTCAACCCTGACCCTTAAAACCTTAAATCTATATATATTCATCTTAGCACTGATAGTAAAGATGATACCACTGCTTGCGTTGGATTTTACAGCGAGCTAGAAATATCTTTTAAATATGCACTTTTTTGTTCCTTGAAGATATTGTTGTTTTTATCAGTTTCCCAAAATTTCAGTAAATATCCATCACCTGATGTGCAAAATTATTAATATTTACAGTGATCAGAAGATTTAAGGATTTAGGACAGGGCATTTCAAAGGTTTTCAAATTTTTCTTTTAACAATTGTATGGTAGTATGAGACTGTTTGTTATGCAGCAAAAGAAAAATTATGGTTAATACTTAAAAGAAATAAAACCCTTGGATAAAACAGACACTCATGGCTTCCTGAGAGTGACTTCCTGAAAACTAAACTCCCTGAAAGCACTTCCACCCTTTTGGTTCACATAGATCATCGTAACTGACACCAGGACCTGATATGCTGGAGCACAATTAGCCACCAAACATAGAAAGGTGTTTGTTCTGTCACTTTGTACTCCTAACTAGGACCTGATGATGAAAGAGCTCTAAGGGGGGTCCACTGTGCGTCAATATTTCCAAATTAGTGACCCCAAAGGAAGTACAGGCAAGACAACCTGATAGAAGGAAAGTGAAGACAAAGTGAAAAGAAATGTGAAAATTATGTTAAATAGAAAGGTTGAGAAATGAAGGGACACAGTGGGTGTTTGACTGAAAGAGGACAAGCTCATGGCCTTTCGATGTGCAGGAATTCTTCAGCCCTGGTCACTGATTATGGAACATGCTATTAAACTGTCAGGACTCGTTTCTTTTCCGAGTCAGTAAGGAATACACAAGAACAGTGCGATGTATGATCTGCGTGTGTTCATGCTGAGTTTTGCAGAGCCATAAAGGTCACATATGACTTAATGCCCTTTAAATCTGGGATAAACTAAAGGTCCCTCATTAGTCTCATTACTGAGTGATGCTCACGGATGCAGTAACTTAAGTTGTAAACTGTTACATACTGCCTCACAATGTGGTCCGATGAAGTACAAAAACAGTTATGTGTAAAAAGATTCTTTTAAATGAGCATCTATAGAAATTAAAGCCATAAACTAGTTCCAATGAGAGCTTTGCTAATTAAAAACACATCATAATCTTCCCATTATCTTTGTATGTATTGCATTTCATTATATTTTCTTATTAAATACCCTGGATCGTGGTATGGTTATAAATCCTCATCTCACCATGATGTATACAGACCCCTGAGCGGTTCACTTGCAGTGTGAATGCCTGTAGGAAGAGAAGATCTGATGTTAGACAAGTTTATTAAGTGGAAGAAGAAAAAGAAAAACAACGTAAGAGCTTGAATCTGAAGACAAAATAGTGAAGAGATGGATGTGCTCAACTATATATGAACACCAAAGTATCCACAGAAACTCTATTACCGACTTTCCATTATGTGCTTTTTTTCTGCTGATTTAGCTCAATAATGAAGCTACTGTATACTGCCGCTGAAACACTCCTTTGAAACTGGATGATGTCGTTACGCCCAGTCTGTGTGAAGGTGTCCCACACTTTGTTAATTTTCTTAATTTAACTGTTCCCTGGATGGTTCCCTGGACTGAGTGTCTTAATTCAACCGATAGAAGCGGGATACTAACACATCTCAGCAGATGACCCAATGTCATTTTGGATTGGTCAAATAAATATCACCAGATACAAAGCTCATTGCTGCACCAGGGCAGAACTCATTAAGGCCATTGGTGTCATTAATCTTTCTTGTTTGACTACCACAAAACACACTTTATTTGGAAGACAACAGAACTTTGTCTTTGTCAATAACATTGGCTTGCACAAGAGCAATCTGTAGTTGGAGGGCTTATATATGTAAGCAGCATGGAGTTTCATCCTCCTAAGCACATTGTGAGTCAAATAGCCACCCTTAGCCCCTCATGCAAAGTAAATAAGTACATCAGCGATCCAACAATTGATTGTTCTGCTCAAGGCCAACAAGATTGGCAAAGACTCCTGGACAGGTGTCAAAACGTTTTCAAAAGCAAGAGTAGAAGTCTAGTAGCCTTCCAATTTAAGCCTGTTTTGTGGTTGCCATAACCTAGAAGACAGAATTTACACCGCCAGATTGTTTGACTGGTTTTGAAGTACCACTCACTACCAGTCTTTGCCGGATTGTCTCCTTCTTGCCTACTAGATTACTCCAGTGTCAGTGCACAACACCAACCTTCCTGACTACCTGTCTTCCTTCGTTGAATATCTTTCGCTTCTGATTCTAGTCATGTTCTGGACTGTTTTTGCCTTTCACCAGTTTGTGCACCCTACATTTAGTGTGCTCAAAGCCTTCTTCCAGACTGTCAGCCACCATCTGCTTCTATAAGTCTGCAGTCAGCCTGTTCAGCCTGTCAGCAGCTGGATCTGCTTCCACCTGTCTCCTCAAGCCTTGTACCGTTCTGTTCTGTCTGTTACCGACATTATTCAGTCCTCACCACCACCGCAAGCTTGCCACCAGTCTGCATGCCTGCATTCCTGTATCATTATTACAAACTGACAATATAACACCTTATAAGGGCAACACCTTGCCTGGCTAAATGTTGGAGTCTCAGAGGTTTCTCATCATAGCTGTAAATAAAAAAAGGCAATAGTGTAATGATCTTAGAAGGTTGGACCCAGAATTCGAGGCGAGACAGGCAGTGGAAAAGTTCAAAGCATTTGTTTATAACAAATGCTCATCAGCTGCGGGATGGATCTCTGCAGACATAGGAAATACAGGTCAGTGACTGAATGTTGGGCTGATCATGACTAGGAACAAAAGTCACTGACCTGATTCAAAGTTCAGTCGGATTCTGGAGGAAAGAATAGAATCCAAAACGAGAGGCAAATCCCCAGCTTGCGGCGGCAGCCGCCCCCAGAGTTCCTAGAGAAAGAGCAGAGCAGGCGCTAGCCGATGCAGAGCAGCTACAGTGTCCTTGAGGGGAAATCCAAAGCCAGAGTCAAAAGACAGGTCCACATTCAAGTTCAGAAGCCGGTAGAATCCGAGAACCAGTCCAAAACAAATCAAACAAGCAGACAGGGGCAAAGCAAAACTCGGGATCCAAAGGGCAGAAACTGGTCACAATCAGAAAAACAGAACAAGATTCAGAACGCTGGAGTTAATCTCACCAAACTGCTCAAATAACCTGGCGCTAATGGAAGGCAACATCATCAGATGTTGTGTGCTTGGCTGGGGCGGTGTCTCCCGGTTCTGGAGGGAGTTCTGCTCTTAGGGGTCTCTGTTAGTCTCTTGTCTGGTTTTCGCTCACAAACTAATGGTCAGACAGAGAGGGCGAATCAGGAAATTGAGACAAAGCTCTGTATCCTCTGTGAGGCTGATCCCACCAAGTGGGCCAGCCAACTCCCTTGGGTCGAGTATGCCATTAACTTGGCCCCCTCTAGCACCACTGGACTCTCTCCGTTTTGTTGTTTTTGGGTTACAGCCACTGGTGTTCACCATTAAGGAGATGGAGTCCAAGGCTCCTTGGGCCCACCTCTCTGCTCTCAGGTGCCAGCGGGCTTGGAGAAGGGCCAGGAGGGCCATCTCTAAGACCCTGGTTGGTCAAGCTAAGGCTGCCAACCGCCGGAGGGTCCCGGCACCCGCTTACAGGGTGGGTCAAAAGGTCTGGCTTTCCACCAAGGATCTGCCTGTGAAGGTGGACAGCAATAAGCTGGCTCCCCGTTTTATTGGGCCGTTTCCCATCACCAAGGTGGTGAACCGGGTGACCGTCCACCTCCACCTCCCCAATTCCTTAAGAATTCACTCCACTTTTCATGTATCTGGGGTTAAACCAGAGAAAACCTCCAGGTTTGTGCCCACCTCCAGGTCACCTCCGCCAGCCCGATTCTTTAATGGGTCCATCTTTTGAGGTCTAGAAGGAGAGGCAGAGGGCTCCAGTATTTAGAAGACTGGGAGGGTTACAGGCCTGAAGACAGGTCTTGGGTCCCAGCCCGTTTCATCCTGGACAAAGACTTGATCGGGGCCTTTTACAGGGAACAGCCTGATCAGCCCGTTGGGGCATCTGGAACCCGCCCTTGAGGACGGTGTTCTGTCATGATCCTGGCACTGGTGGCTGGCTTGCTCATTTCATGTGTTTGTTTTCAGCCACCACTGCCAGATTATTATTCAATTATTCAATTCAATTCAATTCAGTTTATTTATATAGCGCCAAATTCACAACACATGTCATCTCAAGGCACCTTACAGTTTCAAGGCACTTTACAGCTGCTTTGAGAGTAACTCTAGCCTTCAGGTAAGTCTGTCTGTTATCCTGATTCTGAGCTGTTTTCTGTTTTGGATTTTGGAGTTTTTTGCCTTGCCCCTGTCTGCTCTGTTGACTGTGTTTTTGCACTGTCTTCCTGGTTCCTGCTGGTAACCAAACCTGGACCCTGACCTCGGCTTGGATTCTCCTAAAGGACACTGTTGCTCCCTTGGCGTCATCTAACATTAGCTCATCATCTTTTGGTGCGCTGGAAGCGGCTACGGCTGCTAACTATCTCCCTTTCATCTGTGATCGGACTTGACTTTGAACCAGATCAGTGACGTTGCTCCTTGTCATTATTAGTCCTATTTCTCAGTCACTGACCTGTGTTTCTACCTCTGCAGTGAATGCAGTTATCCGCCCCGCTGACGATCAGCTGCTCGCCAAGTTATTGGTTCTAAAATAAAGCTTGTTGTAAACCGTCCTGAACTGTCTGTCTGATCCTTGGGTCCAAGTTTCTGAGGTCATTACACAAACGCAGATGTTGCAACATTCCTTCCTTACTTACTTAGAGATAGTTCAGATACTGATATTCTATATTTTCATTTAGAACAGGAATGCAAAACATTTCATTAAGCTTTTAAATAAAAAGGAAACCCTCTACAGGTTGATGTTGCCTGGATAAGAACGAGTTTAACGGTTTTGTTTGAATCCAGGTTGGAATCTGGGTCTAACAACAGTGAACTAAATAATACAGCAATGGATATGGAAGGAAGTGTTAATTATATCACTGCAAAGATGGCTGTACAGTTGAGCTTTTGGTGGCCATGTTGCTTTGCAGCAAAAAAGGCTGTGGATTGGAATCCTGGTCAATATTCTTTCTGCATAGAATTACCATGTTCTCCTTTTGCATGAACAGATTCTATCCGGAGCTTTGGTCCATAAAACATGACTTTTATTGTTTGGCCTGCACAAAGTGCCCATAGATGTAAATGCATTGGTGCATTTCCCTGATTGTGATTTTTGTATTTCATTTTTATTTTGACTAAACTGAACTAAACTAAATTTCTCAACTAAATTTCTTTTCATTATATTTTAGAACTGCTTTTCATGCATTGGTAAAGTTAAGTTTGAAATTTAATTTATATTTTATTGTTTTTTTATATTTCAACCACCATCAGATTCAACACCATTACTATTGACCTATTTATGATCTGAGCCTTTACTTAAAGATCTCAGACATTGGATTCAGAGAGCTGGATTTTAAGCACTGCTTTATACATTTTTATCATATTATGATATGATATATTAGATATTCTGTTCTCCTTTTCTTTCATCTTATTTTTACATAAAAATGCACACAAAGCAAAAACTGTATGAGTTCTATTTTACTTACACCCACAATAAAGACAATTTAAGCTTCAATGCGCCTCAGCCTTTATAACAATGAGTCACTAAGTCTATTTTTAAACCACATATGGTCAGGAGACATTTGGATAATCCTTTACTTGGACAGAAAGTTAGACTTGTCTCCAACTGGAGTGGCAGAGATAACTTTTAATCCATTTATTATATGTTGGGATATGAAATTTTTATCACTGCTCTATAAATGAGACTGTCACTTCTAGGCTAATGGTGAAGGTGTTTGAATTGGCAAAATGCATCCTTATATAAAAAGGTAGATGTGCGACAATCTCACATAATTAGCGACTGATCTTTCAATCAGATTAGAAGCTAAAAAAGAGATTTAGAAAGAAAGTTATGTTGACCTCATTCCTTCTGAATCAGGCTCAAAAAGGGGGTTAAATATTCATAAGAAGGGAATATAAATCCATTTTCCTCCAGCATAACACAGAATTTTCATGTAGTTTTGGAAATGTTACAGCAGTTTGAATGTATTTTGTCTTTTTTTTTTATTTTTTTTTTTTTAGAAAAAATCTGCCTCTTTTATGTCTGTACGAGTGGGCACATTAAAACTCCACTTATTGTCATATAACTACAACTAGGATGGACTAGGCTGTAGCAATATGAGTTCACAGTTTAATTAAAGAGTGTGGGGGAACAGGTAATCCATGTTTAGCTTCAGCTCATGATCAAAAAACATAAAATGAATGGTTATTTGTAGGAATGAACTGAGGCAATATATTGACTTCAACTGAACCACTGCAAAGAAAAGGTCTCAAAAAGGAAAGAGGGCAAAATATGGAGAAAAAAAAGAGCTGTAACTGGAGATGAAGAGAAAGAAGCAGGCTGGGATGGAACATACAGACTAAGGAATGAGTGGAAAATAAGGTTGTGTATCTCACATGGGTGAGAGGCATGGGAAGGGAGTCAAAAAGGGATGGTTGAAGAAGAAGGAATGTAAAAGGTGAGTGTGATAAGAATGGTGGGTGGCATGAAAAGAGGTGGTAAAGAAATGAGGAGGCAGAGTAGACTGAATATGTTTGGTAAAAAGAGATAAATGGTATCAATTTAAAAATCCCTCCTCTGCCATTGCATTGCTGGTGCGTTGTATTTTGTAGGTGTAACGTGAGCTGCAGTGGGAGATGGGATTCTCTATGAGTTTGGGAACTGAGATTCCCAGAAAGCTTAAATATTCAGAGGAAAAATTTCCACCTTGAGAACAAAAACAAATTTCTTGATTTTGTGTAACGAGCTTTACTGACAGACAACCTTAGCAGATGCTTCTTAAGGTCACTCCAGTGGTGTAGTCAGTATTTGAGTTGAGGGGGGATGAGAGGTGATGGCATCCCATTTTTTTAAAAATATATTGCCCTTTCAAAATTTGGCAGGCTGTGCACTTATGAGTAGCCTGATCAAATTACGGTGGCCCAGAGGGCACATGCGATTTCACTTTCAACCTCAGTGGTAGAAAAACAAAAGTTGTTGGTTTGTTTGTTCAGAGCATTCATGTTGAAGAAAAATCAAGTCCTACATTAGCTAGCATATGAAAACATGCCAGTTTGTGGCTAGTTAAATTTGGTTACCAACTGCTCCTTAAAAAAGGAACTTTTTACAAAAACTGTCTTCAAAATCAATTCTCATACACAATAAAAGGCAAAAATAAATTGATTTTCACTCGATTCATGTCGGTAGGGTGGAAGACAATGCCCGGCCGAGAAGTGTCCCTTATTAAATTTTGAAAGAGTTGGCTACCCTAGGTGAAGCAGTTTGGCCTGTCCACACTAAGCTGCCACCAGGAAGGGGTTCAAATTGTCCCACTCTGGCAGCCATTTTTAATCACATGTTTGTGATTAAAACATCCCTTGGTGTGTGTGACCAAGGAATTTGGCGGAATCATCAAACCTGTTTTCATGGGATAAGATGGTACATTAAAGATGCATTAAAATGGTTGAATGGGCTGAATAAGGGCCATAATAAGGATGGAAAAGGATAGGAGGAAGGAAAAGAAATTACCCAAAGGATGAGTTGGATCATAACTGGTTGTTAAGAGATGCAAAAATAAGTTAGATGAATCGGAGTAATAAAGAGAGCTGAATGAGAAATAGGATGCACTCTGCTTTGCCTGGTGTTAATGAATCCTGAAGGTGTCTTGTGGGTTTTTTTTAAGGCTTGTAATATGTATTTGTTTGTCAAACAGGTAAGTTTAAATATTACACTGTTTATAAGTAAATACATAGAACTTCCCATTCAGGTACTTATCCAAATTATCCAAAAAGTTGAAGGTCATGAAAACACAGGTTCACATTTTATTAAAGCCGCCTGTCTGCTTTGATCAAGATTCCTGATTTAATAAAGCCTTTAGTAGACTGATTCCAGATATAGTTTTTTGCAAAGTGAAGCTGCCTCTGCACATTTAGGATACCAGCTGAGCCTGAAATGCTTGCAACAGAATACAAGGAAGAAAAAAAAATCCCCAAATACCACAATAGATCTTTTGGGCTGTTTTCTGTGCGTCCTAAATAAAAACCTCCCAAGATTTTCTCTCAGCTGAGGTTTTTTCATTTTGACAATCATAAAGACCATACATTTTTCTCGTTATGTATTGGTTCAACAGAATTTAACAGTAGTCGTTTAGACGTGCATTTATTTTGCTGCTAATGCTGATTGCTGTTCACTGTTGCTGGTTTCCAGGGGTTCCGCCTTTTTTAAGCTCAGCTATTAAGCTTTTCTTTCCCCAAGGAAAGAGAAGCAACAAGGGCATTGTAGAGGAGAGGATGCAGGGAGAAACAGGGTGGGCTCATCTTATCCTAATGTTGCACGGTCGCTCACAGACAGAAACCGACAAGCTTATTTATCCCCAAATGTACTCCAAGATTACCATTAATTACTTTGATATGTTATGAATGTTTAATTCTCTGAAGCCTGTGCAAAAAATGAATTTTTAGGGATATGAAAAACTAACCAAGAGTGAATATTTAAAAGTTCAGCTTGAGTCCAGAGAAGTTTCTAACCTTGGTGTGATAGATCTCCACTCCTCCTCCTGCTATCCTGGCAATACTCCTCTGTCCATCATGCCATCCTTCGCCTTGAACACCCATTCATCATTCTGCCACTGAAATAGGAAGCATGGGCCTCACTAACTGTGCATCTGATTACATGTGAATCACTTTACAAAGAATAAAAGAGCACTGCCGGGCATGTGTGCTCAGATTTCCCTCCTTTGGAGCCAATTGGAAGTGTTTGTTTTCCAAAACTCACTGCTATTCAGCAGTTAATTTGCTTCCTTCTGAGCCCCAGCCTTTCAGCATTTAATTAGGGAAAAGTGATGAAATGTTCTGGAAATTAAGTCTGAAGTGGCTGTGAAAGTGTAACAGTCAGTGGCTCAGGGTGTCAGAGTCTGTCCTAATAAAGTCCGCCTGGACATCTGAGAGTAATTTTTTCTGAACGAGCTCCCTTTGTTTTGCATCTCTGAAAAATGTTCCCATCTAGGTCAATCAGATTCAAGATGCATGTCTCTGTCTGATTTTGTCCGTTAGAAATTCATAACTAATCCATCCATCCATCCGTCCGTCCGTCCATCCGTCCGTCCGTCCGTCCGTCCGTCCGTCCGTCCGTCCATCCATCCATCCATCCATCCGTCCGTCCATCCATCCATCCATCCATCCATCCATCCATCCGTCCGTCCATCCA
>NW_015150960.1:49446-63623 GCF_000732505.1 Cyprinodon variegatus
GGTCCCGTAACGCTCGCCGTACTGTTGGGGGGGAGAAGCGGGGAGGGGGAGATGTTCATGTTGCCGCGGTCTGACCGCTAGATGTCGCAAAAAGTTAAACACTGTAGCTTTAAATGTTAAAAAACTAAAGAAGATGAAAGAACTGCAGTTTTGGTGTATGTCTTGCAGACAAAAAGTCTTTCGCGTTCTGGTTTCAGAACATTAAACAGTGCAGCAAAAAGTTTGTCATTGTAATTTTTATCTTATTTTATTTTTCGATGAGAATGAAATAAAATTTTAACAACAAAGAAAAACTAATCAAATTCCTGCTTTTATTTTTTTAACAGCAATTCAAACTAGCAGGAAGATCTTTCATTGTTCTTGGTCTGAACAAAGTCCATATGAGCAGAGGCTGGGATTTTAATCAGTCTGTTATTCATGTTATTTGCAATTGTCTAATTTAACAGCCGGATTCCAGAAGTGGTGAATCAGTCGTACTTAAAGCTGAAGTCTGTATGTGGTTCTAACAATGCATTAAAATTATACTCATTTACTCATGCTGATGTCCTAATACCAATTCCCTTACCTCAAATAGTTTGATTATTATTTTAAGTGTTGGCAGGTAGCTTTTCAAGATGGATACTTATCCAATCATTTCTGCAAAATTACAGAAATATGTGAAAGAAAATCATAATCAAAGCTTTCTCTTCCCTGCTATGTTTTCAGTTGGAAGCTTTTTGTTATTACTTATTCTCTTCTCCTTTTCAGCAACATGTCTCAGATGTAACACAGCTCTCCTATGAAAAAGCTGTAAAAGGCCTTAGAATACAAGGAAACTAAAAGGTTAATGTTAAGAAAACAACAAAAGAGACATTGTCCAAGAAATAAATATGGATTGGATTTTATCAGAATGCTGTACTTTGAATTTTTTTTTAAATATTAGCCTTTTAAAAGTTATGTAGATCTTCATAGAATGAGGTTTTTGTTTCATTTTTAGAAAACTTGAGTCTGGCAGACTCTCATTACTAATGCAGGGAGGTAAAGCTCAAATACGCAACATGCCAGAATTTAAAACTTGAAAAGAATTTGAAGCCCACTTTGAGTTTAATAAATAGAAACATTTTATGCTATTTAATATTCTATGGTTGCAGCTAAATTGGCTCCACACATGAGATAAATTAATAGCCTTTTTCCCACCTGTCCAAAAAAGTTTTTCCATCTTTTGTTAGGTCGTCTCTGGAAGGGGACCCAGTGGGACTGGCATGACGTTACTAATGGATGCCAACAGAGGAAGGGAGGGGGCTTGTGGGTCATGATTGACATGCCAATGCACCAGCAGGGCATTCTGGGATTTTTTTATATTAGCTGTGCTGGCCAGCTCTAATTGACATTTGGAATTCTATTGCAGACCAAATATGATTAGCTGGAGTAGCGCCCCCCTCGCCCCCCACCATCTCACCCCTCCCATCCTTCAGAACAAAATGTGCAGTAATTATATACAATGACTGTAGTCTCTACCTCACCTATTTTATGTGGGGAGTGCTTTCTGAATTGTCGTCTGTGTTGTTGCCATTACTGTAGATATCTGCCATCAATATTTCCCTAAATCAGTGCAATGAAAAATAAACATCTTTATTTCCATTATAAATGGGCAGATTTATACGCCTGAGTTCAATAAAGAATAAATGAAGGCCACTTCCATGAATACTTAAAAAAGAGAACTGTTCTTTTTTCACCATAGAGAAAGGCAAATTGAAAACACTGATTAAAAGTTCCAAATAAGGACATTTGTGAACATTACAACTGTTGTTTCAGTATTGCTTTTGCTTCTTCTCTGAACTTGAATCCAAACCCAACAATGTCAGAGCCATTTGTTTGGCTTTAACAACACGGTGAACAAACAGCCGCATCCAGAGAGGACAGGTCTCGGTCAAGGACAGCGGAGAGGAATTCTATCCAATGATACGAGGACGAGCGGCAGCATTTGTCTTCATCTCTCTGATCGGCCACGGCACAGAGAGAAGGACAAAGGTGAAAGATGATAGATGAAGAATAAACTAGCAGCACAAAGCCTTGTGTTCATGTTATACATTGAGGGATGCCAAGGTGTAAATTCAGGCAACACAGTTCAAGTGCATCTGTTTGAATGTAATTTACTTTTCAACTTCTACTTTGCCCTTTTGAGGTAATAAAAATACAGAAAATTGTGCATTGCGTTTAAATTCTTGTTTACCAGATAAATGTTAAGTTTGAACGACTGACATTATTTAGTGTTGTAAGGGTGGTCATAAGAGGGAAAAGTTTGGTTCAATGTGTATATTTCATTATATTTTAGTCCCACAGATCGTTTAATTCTTTAACCATGATCATAATTCATGCTTTTCATACCAGATAAGTTATTTCAAATTCCGACACCATAACACACAGTGGAAGTTGATCATTTCTAAACATAAACCATATTTTGATGTGGACATGTCCTTCCAACAGTAACTACAGTCTTCAGACTAGAGAGACATATTCTCTTCCCTTGAGAAATGTCTTGTGAAGTTGTGGTCCCTTCTTTCTCCAGAGAAAATAAAAGGGTGAGATATCTTACTTTTTTCCCGAGAATCTCTATGTGGGAATAAATGCTGAGACTGACGAAACCAAACAGTTGAGGAGGGCAAATCTTTCCTCTCTAAAGCCTTCTCTATTTAAACCCTTATTGCTCAAAGTTAATAATAATAATAAAAAAGTTTGCTTCAAGGAAAGGTAGAACTTAAAGCTAAAATTTGAGGCAATAACATAATTTATGGCCTAAGTAATTTTACTCTGGTGTTTACTTTTTGTCTCCTCTCTCAGTATAAAAGGTTTGCCCATATCATTAGATCTCAACAAGGATATGTGGTCAGAATTACCACAAAAATGAACCACGGGTATGTATCATGCACCACGGGCGCATTGGGGTCACCCATTGTCTTTTACCTCAAGCTTATATAATGTTTAATCAGTGTATTTTACTCTGCACGTGTGCATTGAATGCTCAATGACTAGAATTAAGGGACCATGAGCGCTGAGCTACGTCAAGCTGAAACACCACTTGCAAAAATTCTGCAAATAGACTAAACAGTTAGTACAACGCTTTGCAGTTAAAATAATTTCATTAATTTTGTTTCAGAAATATTAAAGTTTAAACATTTTTAGGTCGTGCAGAAGTCAACTATCTGTAACGATTTGTTTTAAGGTTTTTGTGAGGACCCAAATGCAGAGGCTGACAGGCAGGGGTGAGTTCTTAACCCTGTAATGCCAAATGTATCATATTTGATACATACAGTTTCTGAAATGTTTTGCGTATGACACCTTTTGCATAATTTAATGGTAAAAACTTTGCTCAAAATCCTATTGTACACAATCAGATATACCTGATAACAGAGGGCAGAAGACTACACAATAAATAATCTTGACTTATCGCATAGTAATAAATTATTAATATCAAAAATGCATGTCTGTTTTTTCTTTTTACATATTTTATTAAAAGGCCAAATAAGGACTTCAAACCAAAAAAAAAAGAAATGCCCGGTTTGGTTTAATCCTGGAATTGGGCTTAAAAGGGTAAAAAAACTAAAGAAAAAACAAGCAACAAAAACAGGGGAAAAAAATCCAACCTAAAAATGTTAAACAAAAACAGGTATCCAAAAATCCAACATAAAAATAAAACACAAACCAGAACCATGGAGACATCAGTGGAAAACCCTCAAGAAGCCAGGGTGAGAAAAAGTAAGACAAGGAACCAGCACAGATGGACTGCAGAGGGAGTGTATTAATGGCTGACTGAACAGAGGAAGGACTAACGAGCTGATAAGGAGCAGGTGTGAGTAGAGCTGATGAGGAAGCCAAGGAAAAAGAAAACACAAGGGGGCAACAAAGAACAACCAAAGAAAAACCTAAGAAACGTAAATGAATCTAGAAAACACCAATAAAGCTAGAAAACAAGGAAAAACCTGGATAAACTTGAAACTGAAAAATTAGAGAAAAACCAACAGAACCAAGATCATTACACTATCCCACCATTAGGCCCCAAATTCAAGCAAAGTGGTCTACTTCTTTAGTGCTTCTCTAGTGCAGATTTGTGCAGTTGTTCTACTTTTGTTTTAAAGATATAATCATTCTGTATTTCAGCCATCTTCTGACCACAAGCGTCAGCTTTACACGGCTCCGCTGCACTCCTGACCTTCAAGAAGCAAGTCCAAGTTAGGTCTCTGTAGTAACTTGTTGATTTGGAGCAGAATGCAAACATTGTCATGGTTCGCCCCTTTTTGGACTCGAGTTTTTAGTTTTCAGTTATTAGTTATTCTGTTGTGTTCCTTGTTTTATTTTCCATTGTGTTTGGGCAGTATTTGGTTGCTCCCCGTTACCCCTCTGTAATTGTTTCCTTTCCCCTTGGCTCCCTTCTAGTTATTCATCCTTTGTTCTGTTCCCCTTATATACACCATCTCTGCAGTCACTCAGTGCTGGTTCCTTGTTGTTGTTTAGTTGTTCCCTTGTCTCTGTCTTCCCACTTGAGTTTTCCTTGATGCTTTATGTATTTTTTGTTTGTTTTGTTTCTTTGTATTTTTGCTTCAGTTGTTCATTAAATCTACAAGATTCACCTCTGCCTTCTGGTCTCTGCATTTGGATCCTCAACAAACCTCCATACAAAACATGACAGACAGATGCTTGGAGAAAGCAGTTGTTTTTGAATAAACAATAAGCAAGGAACAGACATAGAGACAGGAGACGGTTGGAGGATCTAGTGAGTAATAACTGCAGGGTGGCAACTTAAGTGGAATTGGGTAAATCTGCAGAAAGTGTTATTCCTAATGGGTGAAGGGATAGGGGCTAGGAACAGAAAGTGAGAGCAACAATTTGATGTATTCAGATAGAGCCTGGTTAGTGAAACTAAGATAACATATCTAATAATACAAAACTTATGACCAGTGACAGAAATCAATCTTCTCTTGTTTCATCTGTCACGGTCACAGTGGGGCCGGTTCCTATTTTTGCCAGTCTACGAGCGAAAGGAGTGGTACACCCTGGAAAGGTTGCCAGTCTGTCGCAGGATTAAGAACCCAATCAACCCAACAGTGATGTGTTTGAACTATGGCACTAAGCCGGAGTACCCAGAACAAACCCCCAAATGGCATAAATAATAGAATATGGCAAGTCCTCACGAACCAAATTAAAACTTAACTTGTAGATCGTGAGAGTCCTGAAGGAAAACTAAGAGAAAAAGTATTTTGTCCACAAACCAGAAGGACCCAGTCCAGATAGACCGGGTCCTTGGACGATGCAACCTCTGAAATTGAACACACCCATTCGGTCTGCTCAGACGACGGACAGAGGGGACTGGAAGCTTTTTTTGTTTTTGAACTTCTGGACAGGCTCTGTGACACTGGCTGAAGCAGCTCTTTTCTCACCTCCTTCAGTGATCATTAGCACATAGCTCTCAGCTACTTTTTAAATCCCTATATATCACATCTCTCTCCCTGATTAGTTTTCCAACTTTAACTTGAAGCGCCTGGTTCATTTCCTCACCTAATCATATATTTTGCTTCATGTCATCACAGCAGCTTTACAAAGCTAAGAAAAGTCCTTCAGCGTGAATATTTAGGCTATTTCCCCAAAGTTTAGTGTCCTAATGAAGATGGCTGAATAGAATCCTAGAAGAAAAAATGTTTCTGGAAACATAGAAATTTGAGGAAACATAGAAGGAAAGAGGAAGCTTGCTAAAATGATTTTAGATAAAATAAGAGTTTACTAAAACAGGAAATCTTATTTTTTTCATAACATTAAAGAGTTTCCACATGCTAAGATATTTTCTTTTCTGTTTCTGTTGGAATGGAAAGAAATCTATTTTTTCCAAAATGACTAATAATAAAAAAAATGTTTCAATGTTTGTTAATAATAATAAGGACATTTATTTTATAAGCATCTAAAGTCAAGTCAGCAATACAAAGATCTGCAGTGGTAGTGAGGTAAACAATACGAAATTAACCTAGATATTAATACTGATATAATGGACCTATTCTTAAAACGACTACAATACCCTGATAGGTAAACATTATTAAAAAAAAGCCATAGTGGCACGTTTCCAATATAAAGATAAGAAGATGAAACATCAGTCACAGTGCTTTATGATACAAGATTAAATTTAATCCTACCATGTAGATTTAGAAATTAATGTATTTTTAATCTACTTTGCAAGATTTTTAAGCCAAAACGCTTCTATTTGCTTCCCAAGAGCCAAATCCACTACTCATTTTGTCTTGATATGTACTAATTTCATTATTTGTTTTTGAAAACATGTTATGTTGTAATTAACCTAAACAGTCGCTTTTCATCAGGGTGCAGGATTTTCAGCATTCATAAGCTTCCTTTTCAAACCAAGCAAGCACTATTAGGCTGCAGGAAGGGAAATTGATTTTCTGCTCCGACAAAAACAACCATAAATCAGAACAAAGGTTTTCTATTGGTTATTTTTTGCTGTGGAATTTAGTTCTTTTCTTTCCGTCTCTAGGGTAAACACTTCTTTCCTTATAGCCCTGTCTGTCTTAGCTACCGTTTTGATATTGCTCATAGGTCAATAAGATTGCTGTTGTTGCATCAGATTCCTTTTTTTTTTTTTTTTATTGACAGTCTAAGAGATTCATGGTTTGGGAAATTAAAGTTAAAAACCTTAGTGGTTTTGAATGTCACAGCTGATGGTTGAAGCTTTCAAATCCATCAAAAGCTCTTTCAATATTACTGTTTTTAAAGTCTAGTCTTTCTTACTGAAACATTTAAGAAACCCAGAAGTAATGATGTTTGTTGGTACAAACTGAGCTTAGAAGGTAAAACATTTTTATTTTTAGACAGAGCAGTTTAGGAAAGACATCTGTATAAAACAGACAGTGGTAGATAGTATTTTCCTAACTAACAGCTAATATTAGAAGTAATTCATGTTAGTGGATTAGTTATTTTGCTAATGAGCAGACTATTTAGCTTCTGCTAAATTTAAGGTGATCCGATTTCTGGGATTAGGCTAAATCTGGGCACATTTCCTGATCGAAGATGAAAAATACTTAATTCGATCAAGATTAAAGGAAGAAATATGTACAATAGGGTTTCATTTATTCTTACATATTTGGTGATAATTAACTGTAAAAACCAAGTCGAACAGCAGGAATGTGTCCCTCCTCTCTGGTCTCTGTGTATCATTATAGTGTAATGGATAAAATGTAGTTTCAAAGAGTACAAAAAGAAAGGTGGGGTTAATTAATTTATGCATTGAGCCTTCATCATCCTCTTTCCTACTGTTTTTCTAACAATCTTTTGCTCTTTTCTGTCTTTTTGCTTTACTCTTCCCTCGGTTTTCTTGCTTTAACTTCTATCATATTCTATCTTCTATCAATCTTTCACTATTCTAAAATAGTTTAATAATATAATCAATCTTGTCAAAGAAGCATTAACAATTAAGATTATGCCATACTGTAAATTTCCATTTAACAAGTAAAACACAAATTTTATATCACATACCCTCAAAAGGTTATTTTTAATATAAATAGATTTATGTTTTTATTATATATATTTTTTTCAGCTGATGATATACCAAAATTGCTATTGGCTCTTTAGAAAAAAATAAATAAATAAAAACAACATGAACAAAAAAAACCCCAGCTACTTTAATTTAGCTACAAGGTGCTAAAATTTCGTTAGTAATTTTAAAACATATTTCTTTGGTTGAACTTATGTTGTAACTGCAGGTGCTTTACAGGGAGTTTTTGTTTAGATGCCCTTTTTCTCTCATGCTGCAGGCATAATCTGCATTCTCCATTCAACATCAATTCGGGGGAGTGTTTGCCTAGTGGTTAGAGCCGTGCGCTTGTGCTCTGAGAAGGATACAAGTACACGGTTCAATTCCCACAGCCTGCACTCTGGGTCCCTGAGCAAGACCCCTATCTCCCCACTGCTCCCTGGGCGCCACACAATGGCAGCCTACTGCTGTCCAAGGGGATGGGTTAAATGAAGAGGTACATTTCTCCAGTATAAGATAAATAAGGATAGTTATTATTATTTACGTTTTGTTGATTTTTTTTAATTAAAGTTTATTTTAATTTGTGTTTCTGTATTCATGTTTGTTAAAACAAAACACATTCAAGGCTATTTTTTTTTTATCTCGAAGAGTTAATGTTTGACACTAACAATGTTTCCTAGCACTAACAATTTTTATCACTCTTCTTCTGCTCTTCCTGTAACATTTAAAGCAGTGCAAACAGCTGCACTAATAGCTGTTGTCATGAGAAACAAGCTCAGTTGTGTTTTCCACACAGCTACAGGGATACTATTTCACACTCAGTGTATCTTTTCTTATTCATGAGATGCTAAAACTACAGATGATCCCATTTTCCTACTCTAAGTTAGGTTTCACCAACTTTAATTGTACTAAGAAAATGCTATGGGCATGCATTGAACAGTTTACAATTGAATATAAGTTATGTACATTGTCCATTCAGTACCAACTAGCTATTCCAATAACTTAAAATGGATATTAAAATATTAAAAGTAAAATATTGAAATATTACTATAAATTATTTTTTTACACTCAGACTAAATATCTCATAGTAAAATTGTTTGGAAATGACCCCCAGCGAGGTGCTATTCCATGTCCCCAGAGCCAGTTTAAGCGTTTGTGGATCAGGTCTCCTCTGAGTGCTTGCTAATCTGTACCTGTCCCTCATGGTTCAGGTTGTGAGCCCACTGGGTGATGGCCTCACCTCACTGCTTTGGGCTGGGCCTGGCTGGGTCCTGCGAGGGGTAAGCCAACCACCAGGCGCTCGCCAATGAACTCTATCCCCATCCCAGGCTCCAAGGAGGGGTCCTGTGTCAACGCTACTGGGCAAAGTCACCTGCCTCGATTTATTAGTCTTCATAAGTGCCTTTTTGCCTTGGGAGAACCTGTTTTTTTTTGGACAAAAGACCTACAGTATGAGCCTGTAGGTCTATTTAAAATACAATAAATTAAAAAAAAGAAAAGAAATAGAAAAGTAAAAGTAAAATAGATTGAGATACACTACTTTATTGTCATATACATTCCCAAAAATTAAGTGGCTTTACTCCAATTTGAAATACCAGCATTCATGAAGGGGGTGTCTTTATTAAGTTTATATATATAAATCTCTCCTTGGACTTACACCAACATACTTAAGCACTCTTTTGCATAGAACTGTCTTTATACTTCTACCTGTTCCTCGTGTTCGAACTGATAAAGGAAAGAAAGCATTCAGCATGTTGGCTCCTGCAGCGTGGAATCAGCTCCAGTCTGAGCTCAAGATGTCGGACACTATTTCATTGGACTTATTTCAAGCGGTTCTTAAAGATAGACAACAAGCTTCTATGAAACATTGTCACTGCTTTTAATTGTTTTTATTGTTTTATATTTGTGCATTTGTATTAATTGGTTTTATTTTTGTAACCAGGTTGCAGCGTATTGCAGATCTCTGTCCAGGTCCCCCTTGAAAATGAGATCCAGATCTCAATGGGGTTTACCTGATAAAATAAAGGAAAAAAAAAAATAATTGCCTTTAGATATGACTTTTTTCTGACTGCTTTCAGACAAACAAAGCACAAAATAGATCAGTCACTTCTACATAATGCTGTCACTGCCATCTAGCAAACCAAGCGGCTGCCACAGAACGTGAGAACGTTTCATAACCACAATGCCATGCAGGACATTTCAAACTGGATGTTGGGCTTGTCTAATCAAATCACGCTAGGTTGAGTTGCGGTTGCTGAGACTGGGATTGCCATTGCAACTGCCACCAGAGGCGGGCGGACAGTCTCCTCTCTCCGGCTGCTTTCCGTTGTCGTGCTTGAGGTACTAGTGTTCTTTTTCACTGGTGGTGGTTTTCCAAAAATATCTGAAATCCATTTATGTCATTAGACTATGGAAATGTACTAGTCTGCTGTCTAGGATCTGCAGTCTGGGATACCTCGGTGACCACTAGCTTACTTGACGTTGCTGTGACAATGTAACTTCTAGAACTTGTGTTGATTAGGCCTCAAGATAATTAAATTAAAATCCAAATACATGTAACACTAAGGGCTGCTCATTGGCACAGTGGGTATCACTGCTGCCTTGCAGAAAGAAAGTTCTGGGTTCCTGGCCCGGGGTCTTTCTGCATGGAGTTTGCATGTTCTCCCTGAGCATGCGTGGGTTCTCTCTGGGTACTCTGGCTTCCTCCCACAGCAAAAACATGACTGTGAAGTTAATTGGCTTCTCTAGATTCTCCTTAGGTGTGAGTGTGTGCGTGAATGGTTGTATGTCCTGATTGTCTCTGTGCCCTGCGATGGACTGGCGACCTGTCCAGGGTGTACCCTGCCTCTTGCCCATTGACTGCTGGAGATAGGAACCAGCAACCCTCGCGACCTCAAATTGGGACAAGCGTGTCAGATAATGGATGGATGGATACATGTGATACTAAAATAAAAAAAGTCAAAATCATTTCCCAAAATATTCATAGGAAATGTATAAAGTGTGCAAAGTATTTTTAATATATAAAAAAAAAGTATCCCTCTTGCTACTAGGGGCAGCACCCCCGCATTCTGCGGCCATGTTGCCAGAGGCATTTAAGCCCCAGACAACAGAGCCTCTGGGATCATCCGAGCACTAAAACCCATACAGCATGTTAAGCTGTGGTTCAAAGACTCTATAATTTTATTTTAACTTGTGTTTTCTGAATAAAAAGTTTCCAATTCACGGAAACAGTATTTTTATCCCCCCTGTATAAAAAAAAACATGCAAATGGTAACCAGCCTCTGAATGACATGGCTGCCTTGTAGGGAATCAAATACTTCATGTCTTTTCAACTCAAACCCCAATACACACTTCACAAAAAACACATGCATCAAAACCTTGACATAAAATAACATATAATTAATTAAAACATAATATGAAACCATTTAATTTGTATTTCATGCATAATAAGGTAAATTTAACAGTTTTTTGTAAGGCTGTCATAAAGTTTGAAAAAAGTTAATGATTTATGAAGCATAATACTGTGTTGATTTACTGAATTCAGTTTTTTTTTTTCTCATCACTAAATTCCTTACAATATTCCAGATCTAAGTTTTCTTTTGGTGATTTAAACACGATTTTTCATCTGGACACGAAACAACAGGATAATTGCTGAACCTGTAACTGAAAGCAATGAACTGGAACATGTCTGACATTTCCTGCCTGATAATAAATGATGACGGAGAGAAAGGAGCATTGTTTGCTCGTTTAGTGGAACCCGGTGGAAATATCTGTGTGTTATCACTTTCAGGTGGGGAAGCACATTTTTTATTACTTGACAGTAGTTGGCTGTAGATGGTTGATAAGCATAGAATTTTGACATAACAGACCAGCTTTTATGACATTTTTCACAATGTACACATAGTTTTTATGTGGAGATTCTGACATAAAACATGGCAAATAGTTTTAGATGTTAAGTTTCAGATGTCTTCCTCTTAATTAAACTCTAATGAGGATTTATTTGGTGATATTTCACAATAAATCATATATCATATATCTCTCACAGCAATTTTGGACTTTTCCAGTTACAGACCCTGGAATAACGTGATGACTTTGAGGACAGGGAGGCTAAGGAGTCGAATAATCAGTTGTTCATTAAAAAAATTAACCCTTCCTCTCTTTCTTTTTTTTGTTTTGGCAACACATGGACCCTGAAATTGAGTTAATTAATCCGTTTCAGACTCTTTGTCCATGTGTTTGTTTGAAGAGACGGATGTTTATCTTCATTTGTATTTTTTCTGTGTGATCGCATTGACTTACTATAGTTAAGACCTCAACAGAGGATGTAAAGGTCATTATGATAAGCATCAGCATCATAGCTTAGCTTTCATGTTTCACTGAATCTGAACTTAATTATAATTAGTTTTGTTTGATCTAATTTTTATGAAGATAGCAGCAATTAAGTAGGATATAACTATACAGCACAAAGGTCTTGCCTTGATTAGCCTGACTTTGTTGTAATTTTGTAAGCAGGTCTTGATCAGTAGTTTTTTTCTTCTCTTTTTACCTCGGTATATTTTATTTATAATTCATCTTAATGATGTTATATTCAAAGTGACACAGGAACACCATAATATGTTATGGTGTAAGTACCAGATCAGCTCGGTTGGTCAGATCTGCTCGGGGCCCTGCCCCTTCTTATGACGTCATCATACGGCAACTCCACTTGGACAAAATCTATTGCATCTCTTTTGGAGTCTCAACATATTATTACTTATATTTTCTATTATTTTACATTTCATTGGTGATCTAAAGTAGCCGAAAGTAAAAAAAACAATCATTGTCAGTCTTGATGGAAAGTACTGCGTTCTAAGACTGAGCTCTGCCATTTAACAAGGTGACAAATTTAGTCTCAGCTTATTTTTATTCTTGTAAGATCTCAGGGCAGTGGAGGACAAATGGGAGATCTTAAAAATTAGTTTTGTAGAGATTTTTGACAAATAAAACAGTTATTCTACTTGGAGAAAACTAGTGGTTGTTGTTGACACGAAGTTAAAAGTAGTCGCCTCGAACATGTCAGATACATTGATATGCATTGGAGATTCTTGATAAGTTACGCATAAGTTATGCACAACTTACTCGTAGATTTTGGATAAGCTAGACACCATGACTTATGAGTAACTAACACTTAACGTACGTCAACAATCAAAGAACTTACCTGTAATTTATGACCCATGTATGAGCATACGCTGGCATATGTCAAGGAATTTTGAGCATGCTCAAAATTTCTCGACGTACTTGTCATAAGTCAACGTGTGGTAGCGTTTTTCAGCGTGCTCATAATTTATACAGAACTGACCAAGCTTGAAACTAAATTTTCAATGTGGAACATGGGCTTAAGATACTTGAACTCCTTCACTTGAAGCAGGAACTCTCCTTGGACCTGAAGGGGGAATGCCATCTTTTTGAAATTGAGAACCTAGGCCTTGGACTTGGAGGCCACACTCAGCTGTAAACTGTCCTAGTACTGTACCTGCTTCAGATCTTGGCCAGAGGGAACCAGCAAAACCAGGTCATGTTTGATAAGTAGCATACATTGTAATTGGGGCCTGTCTGTGGGATTTGATTGAAATTACTGTTATTATTTTGTTGATTTACTCCAAACATAATTTATTCTGAATTGGTGCTATATTAATAAACTGGATTTATTTCCCCCCTCAGCAATATGTCAGTGACACCTTGGTTGAAAAGAAGCACAAACCAATATTCATTCTTTGCACTCTCAGAATGAACAAGCTTATAAATTCAGCAGTTAAATGCTGAAATGGATGTTTTGGTGTTTTAAAAAAGCAACCTAAATAGCTCTAGACACACCAGCTGTTTAACTTGCCTCTTGGCAATCTTTCATGGAGCTAACACGGCGGCATAATTTCCCAGTTAAAATTCAATTAACGTTAATGTAAGATAAATTTACTCCAAAAGCTGCTGATAGATGGATGAAGGAAAAGTGGAAAATGACAGAATATTTACAGCCGTAATATTGCTGAAAACCATGCTATTAATAAATGGAAGGAAATATGAAAAATGTGCATGTGTAATGTAGTCATTTTTTTTAACTTTTTTTCTTTCACTGTAAATATTTATCAGTCTTTGTAGATAATTTCTATTTTAATCTATTGTATAAGCTTCACACTATTTAAAGACCCAGTTCATACACCTGGTTTGAATGTGATTGGATTTTGGCATTTTCAGAAAACTCAAAATCTGTTGTGAAGGTGATGACTTTGCTTCAGTGTCTGTGCTCATCAAATTGTTTTGTCTGTTTTTGTTTGCAGACTTGCTGCTAACTCTGTGAGCTGTGCATTTATCCAACCTGTAGATCTTTGATTATTGTGTCTGCTAAAGTGACAATGGGAAGGAGACAGGAATTTTATCTTTGATTATAAACCTTAAAATGAAAATTGCTTTTTAAGTGAAGTTCTGTGATCAGTGACACTTATTTTTTTTTACCTTGCAGGTAAACAAACATCAGTTTGGAACAACAATATCTTAGTTCATCTAGACTTGTATTTTTCTCCCTTAACTGTTCAGACTTCATCTACATGTGTACATTTTCATTCACTTGCTCTTAGTACTAAGTCATATATATATATATATATATATATATATATATATATATATATATATA
>NW_015150960.1:65739-93128 GCF_000732505.1 Cyprinodon variegatus
TCCCTTATCGATCCTGTGAAACGATTCGATTCCTTATCGATTCCCTTATCGATCCTGTGAAACGATTCGATTCCTTATCGATTCCCTTATCGATCCTGTGAAACGATTCGATTCCTTATCGATTCCTTATCGATTCTGTGAAACGATTCAATTCCTTATCGATTCCCTTATCGATTCTGTGAAACGATTCGATTCCTTATCGATTCCCTTATCGATTCTGTGAAACGATTCGATTCCTTATAGATTCCCTTATCGATTCTGTGAAACGATTCGATTCCTTATCGATTCCCTTATCGATTCTGTGAAACGATTCAATTCCTTATCGATTCCCTTATCGATTCTGTTAAACGATTCAATTCCTTATCGATTCTGTGAAACGATTCGATTCCTTATTGACATTCTATTTCTGTCTGCCTCAGTGAAAACAGAAGGCAGTGAAAAGGAGCTGCCAACCTCTGAGCCAGCCAGGCTATCCATCTTGTCACAGTCATCTAAATCTAAAGGAGAAGGCATCCTTTTAATGAAAAAGCATTACTGTTCAATTTCGGGAAATAAACTCATCTCCCCCTGATTTAAATAAACATGGGTCACCTTTCTCTCACTCCCTGAACTGCGGAGCAACTTCGTAACATGTTTAAAAACCCAAAAGAGAGGTAGGAAATGGGTTTATTTCAAACGGCAAATGATTTACTAGGAACCACATTAAGCACAGCTAGTGATATAAAACTAGCTACTTACCACCAGAGTTGCATCCGTGTTGGTCTTAACTTTAGCTTCTGTCCGGAAGCATCAGAAACACGGCATTCTTTAAAATGTATGCTATTTTGTGTGTGCAGGTGTTTCTGCATTGCCACTTTGTAATGATTGCAAAGCGCCTTCTTGCCATCTTTCTCTTCCTTGAAATTAAGGAAATCTTTCGATCGCTTTGAGCACTTTTGTTTTGCTGTTCTAGACTTACGCCTGGTCACGTCATACTTACTTACTGAATGCCATGTGCGTAACTCTGGTGCTGCCTGGAATCGTTAAGGGAATCGTTAAGCGAGCTGCCAAACGGTGCCATGGAATTGGAAAACACAGAACCGGTTCTGAACAGAAACCGGTTTGCGATTCCCATCCATATGTCTTACACTAGTCAAAAGTCCTAGGATGACCTGGTAGGTTTTCCTAAGATTGGCTGGTGCCATTAATGCTTGAAAATCTTCCAGTTTATATTTCCAAATCGCATAATGTAGAAGTGCACAATCCTGGCCAGCTAGACTGATGCGATGTATACACAGGCAGGACTAACAGGGTCAGCCTCATCAGGTTAACTACGGATCTTGCACAAAAACTCCCAGAGTTGCGCTATATTTTTGTAATTTTGTAGTCTGTGAAACATGTCGGTTCTAAATATCTGAGGATATAAGGTGTGTACGTTCTTAATTTTCATTGCTGCTGCATTATGGGTATTTCTGATGCTGAGAGTCACACGTCGTTGAGTCCTGCCTCGCGGTTCTGTGATTGGTCCAGCCAAATCTGGCTGGAATCGGAACCAGACTGAATTACACTAAGTTCAGTGTAACTCAATCTGGTTGGCCAAAAAGAGGTCAAGTGCTTTATTTGAAATAAGCTTTCAGACAGACCGATACAAAATATACTTTTGACCAATTTGCAAATGAAATATGCATCCTTAAAGTTACTGCTGTGGTAATGGCCGGTATCAGGTAGAGAGAAAACATGTCATGCGGTTCAGACTATTTGTCTTTGATCTCTTAATAACCCAATCAGCTTTATGGCCTGGTGGATTATGGCCTTATAGAAGGAAGTCTTTAAGAGAGCAAGTAAGTCCTAGGTACTGGCAGAGCTTTTATAACATACATCAACGATTCCCTCATAATTTGCAGATACAACCTACATTAGCTGTGCTTACTAACCCTAGGTAAGGTAATATAGCTTGTGAACGTCGATATTGAATACTGAATACTCTAACACTGGTGTACAAAATGAGGAATGTAGAATTTCTTATTTTCTGTAAACTAAAAGTGATTGGAGAATATTCTTGATGTTTTCAAAGCCGGTCCTCTCTGTTGGTATTTTCAACAGGATTGTTTTTTGTGGGAAATACTGATTGCTGTGCAGCTTTGCCAAGCTGTCTACAGGGATAGCACATACCGTACTTTAACCCATCATTATTAAATTGCAATTCATGCAAAAAATACTCCTCAAAACTAAACGATCTTAATAGACTGGTGAAAGTGGGACAAATTTATGTCCTATTTTCACTCTTGACTCTGAGTCCTTATAAATCCTCAGTTATGTGTCTGCCAGGGTCTGTTTAAGCCTTAGGTTTTGGGGTAGAATGCTTTTTCTTTCGCCTTTCCTTTCCTCACCTTATCTTTGTATTAAATTAAAATGCGTTTAAACATTTGGAACATTTAATTGTATAATAAAACAAAATAGAAGAAAAAAATTATGTGAAGATATCACTTTTTTTGCACACTGTACTTTCACTCTCTTTTTTAATGTCTTATGTGTTTAATGCTTTTGAGCTTATATTGCTTGGAAAACTCAGCTCTTTTGCTGATGGTGATAAATTGGCTCTGCAGTACAGTTTCCTTCTAAATAACTGCAAACATTTCTTCAGACCAGCACTAAAGGCAGCCCAAATCCCCACTTTGCTACTTATGCCACAGTTTAAGAGCAATGGCTCAACATACAATGTAAAAGGTGTCCCATATAACATTGTATAAATATCTTTTTAATAGCTTCCAGGTCTGATGGCTCAGTGGTTATATGTAGAAAATTGTAAATATTGAAAAAATAGGTCTAAATGGCATAAAATTGCGGAGCAAATTGGTTAATATTTTTAATTAATTCCCTAAATAACAGGCATGGAAATGGGGACATCAAGAAATACTTTCTCTCCTCTCCTAAACCAAATAATTACAAAAATAAGGGATACTCCTCCCACACATAAATTAAAATAAGCTATGAATGTATGTAAAACAAAACAAAGAAAGAAAAAATTATAGATTGATGAGGTTGGTAGTCTGTCTCCTAAATGTTTTAGGAAAAAAAAAACTATTGATGCAGCACATTACCCTAGAACAAAATAAGAGCTGTTCACATGGACTTTGATATGTGGAAATGAGAGTGATGAGATAAAAGGAGGAGGTTTGACATAATTTTTCTTTGATAGTCTTTCAGAATCATAAAGTGCACTCTTGTTTATTTCCATGTCTCGTGCTAACTTGGTCACATAAACATCCTCACAGCTTGCAGCAAAAGCATTTCCATTTCAGACGCTACATGCGGCAAAAATAGGCTACTGTACTTCCAAACATCTGAATTCAAAACGAAAACAAATGATTTGAAAAAAAAAGCTCATGTCTAGTGGATGGCTAAAACTTTAGTTGTAAATAATGAGTAATCACAATTTTAAACTAGTGCATAAAGGTATTAAAAGTATTTAGATTTACTAAACTTTTCATGTGACAAATAAGCTCTCTTTTCCTGTCAGATTTAAAATGTTCACATACTTAAACATATAACCATAAAACAAACTCTGTGTAAATATAAACACATGTTGAAAAAACAAACTATACAAACCAGTTTAGCCTAGATGAAAAGCAACGGCTCCCTAAGCCTAATAACCGGATGTGGCACCTTTGATTGTTCAAACTGTCTTTTGAAATTTGTCATTTCTGGCTATAAATCTTTTAAATCCTTGTGGAGCAACTTTGGCCAACTTTGTTTCCCAGAATTTCTTTAACTCGGCCAAATTGTTGTACTTGGACCTCATTGTTTTACCCGACAACAGTAAATGGCCTTGAGACAAAAACACTTGGTTCCAAGAAAAACAGCTGACAGGGTTTGTTTTGCTCGGTTAAGTTTTATGAATGCCTGGTCAGCACGTCAGAGATACTTCCAAAAAGTACAAAGACAAAGAGCAGCACTGCACAAATGAATTTTTTGTATAAGCATCCATGCTAATCCAAGTGCTTGTTTTATTCTGTGTTCTAACCTTCCATTGCAAGAACGATGTAAGTAATATCTCAAAATGTCAAAGCAATGAGCCTAAACTTTATATGACTGCAAAACTGTGTGGCTTTAACTGCTGTGCTCCTTTAAGACTGATGCACAGTAAGAGCTTGTTAACGTTACACTGACTCCAGTAAGCAGAGATGGTAAAGCTTAGCTGTGCAGGCCAGGTGAGTCTGAGTACATCTTTAACTGGTGTATATTACAAGGAGTGAATAAATACACAAACAACAGAAACAGCTCTCCACTGTGGCATTAGAAACAAAAAAACTTACATTTGCTGACATTTTTCTACCTGTTTGTGTAATGTGAAAATATATTGGATGAAAAACATTCAGGATTCATTTACAGATATTTTTTTTGTTGTGTATCAATCTGGACTCACATAGGCCTACTACTACAATGATTTTCTGTCATATAAACCAGACAAACACAGCTTTTTCAGTGTTTTCAACTTTCAGTGGTTGATGATAAATGTGAGTAGAACTGAAAAAAAAAGAGTAAATAATGTAAAATAAATCTAAGTTTGAAAAATTAAAATCAACAGCATTTTGCTCATATAAATGTTGAATTTATCGCCACAGAAATTCACACATATATGAAAAAATTATTAGCATAAAAAAATATTCTTGCCGGCGCAACAAATGTGGATTCGAATTTGATTAACCTGAGTTTATTGTCACACATTTCCCCACTGTTTGTTTTATAAAAGAGTGTTAAATACTTTGGACACATAAAAGAAAAATCTCAAAAGTGTTTTTTTGTATTTGTTTTGTTCTGTTTTACTGATTTTTTTCTCTGATAGTTTAAGAAGGGTCCGCTACATAGTAAATCTAGGTCAGTACACAACGCAAAGCTGTGGTTATGTCACTATTACAAGACTTATAAAAGCAGCCTCTGACTTATTTATAAACAATGTCAGGATTTAAAATACATTCTCCTTTTATTTAAACTCCTGTATAGGCCTGTTTTCAGTCCAATTTATAAATACCAGTCAGAGACCAGCACAGAGTAAAAAGAACTTATAAGCAATAAAAGTTATTTAGATTCCATAAAACAGAATGGAGAAACACATCCAGATATGAAAATTATCCATAGTATAATAAGGGCTCAAATGTCAGATAAGCTCTAAAATTATTGCTCATCAAAATCATCCTTGACACGATAAATGGGAGACAACCTATGAAGCTGTGTTTACCATAACTGTGTTGAATTTAATTAACTAAAGTATAATGTAAATAACAGTTTTTACATCACCTGTTGGTGTTTATAAATCATGCTGGAAAGGAGATGCTCACATCATCTAATGTCTATAAATACTGATCAGCACATAATAATGGTTTTTCACAAAGGCAGCATTTTGTATGAAATAATGTTTAAATTAAAATGGAGTAAGAAAGATGTGCTCTTTCATTCAGATTTGCGCTAAATTCTAAATTTTTTTTGAATCTCCATTGCTTGTTTTTATGTCAACAAAAAGTAACAGTTGGCTCATAAACAACATAGAACTATATCCAAATGAACAGTTATCTGCTTGATTTATAAATGTAGCTTGATTCTTTATTCTTAGATACAGGGAGGTTGTTACACTCATCCTCTGCTTTCTAAAACATTGTTTCAGGCAAGATTTTGGCTCTTTTCATAAGGAGCTGAAAGGCTGGGTGGTTGGCAATATAAGGGGTCCTTCAGAACAGTGTTATTTAAAGAAGTGCTTATAAATAAAGGTAAGCTGTTAATAGAAATATGTTTCAAAAACAGATCAGGCATAGTTTTGCTGGGACCAAAAAGTCCAATCAATTTATGTCATTTGTTTAGATCTGTTTTTTATAAATACTGATCAGAGGTCACTGGATATTACAAAGGATCCTTACAAAGAGTGTTCACTTATTCATCAACTATATATAAAAAAATCTGTTTTGTAAAAATATCTTAATTAGTAATGCTGGGCTTCTGTAGTTATATTAGGATTGGATTAACAGAGGTTCATCATTTGGAAATGGTCTGAATGTAGGTCTATGCACCTCATATATCTGGGTCCAGAATCATTGTTTGTTACTGTATTTATAGATGTGAATTGGAGTTGTAATGCTCAACACTCCCAAATGTATATAAATTTAGCTTGGAATGGTGTATGTAACTCTTGTTGGCAGCTCTGCTTATAGAAACGAATCCGAAACCAGCTGACATCATAAAATAAGTTTTCAATACAAATAAAATTTTGGCTAGATAAAAAGCCAAGTGTTTGCAAGGACGATTAAAAAATCTTTCTGTTTGCCTAACTGTGTCCCTCTATAGAAATTCAACATGAGAAGCAAGACCCTGCTTTCATAGAACAAGTTAGGGAGAATCTAGAGGCAGTGCCCTTTCAGCGCCAGAACCATTAAGTGTCAAAAACATAAAATAACATAAAGCAATTGGGAACTGTGAAAGAATGATCCTGCATCAGGTTTATGACATAATAAATCAATAAAATAGGCTAAACACACTCGGTGGATAAGCTGAATCCTTTTTCAGTAATTTATTGCAGTAATTTGGCTGCTCTCCTGCCCAGAACAACACACTGTGCAAATTAATTGAAAGTTTTTTTTAGTAATAAAAAATACATGTTCAATTAGTGGAACAGTCAGAAAGCTACTGAAGTTTTTTATTTTACAATGTTCTGCTTTTAAAAAAAATGAATAAGCGTTGAACACGCCACCATTTTTCTCAGTAAATATATTTCTAGAGGTGCTATTGACATGACCATTTTACCAGATTTCAGCGACAATCCAAATAATTCACACATGCAAAGAAATCAAAACTTATATGTCCCGAAATTAAGTAGTGTGTAATAATGTGGAATGGCACAGAGAAAAAGTATTGCACATGTAAAGAAAGGGAGGTGCAAAAGGTGCACCAGCCGAAATCTCTCAGTAAATAGAAAGCAATCCTGCCCCTTGTCAGTGCAAATTAATTTCAGCTGGTTCAGTCACAAATGATGGCCTATAAAAAGTTGTCTCTGGTATCACAAAAGAAACATCTCGTGATGGGTAAAAGTAAAGAGTGTTCTCAAGACCTTCACAACCCTAATGTTGCAAATTAAAATGATTGCATCGGTTACAGAAGGATTTCTTCTCCTCTGAGTGTTCCAGTGAGCATAGCTGGGGCCATAATCTGGCAGTAGAACAAACAAAATTTCACTATAATCAGACCAGGACCAGGTGCTCCTTTCAAATTTCTGAAAGAGGAGAGAAAAATAATTATCATAAGAGTTTTCCAAGGGCCAAAGACCCCTTGTGGAGAGCTTCAAAAATACCTGGAATTAGCAGGTACAATTGCTTCAAAGATAATCAGTAATGCACTCAGCTGCCATGGCCTGTATGCCTGCTCACCACGCAAGACTTCATTACTGAAGAAAAAGCATATTGAAGGTAATTTAATTTTACGTTTAGACAAGCCTGTGAAATTATTTTACAATATATTCTGGTCAGGAGTCCAAAATTGAACTATTTGGATGCCATAATACACATCATGTTTGGAGGTCAGATGGCACTACACATCACCCCAAGAACACCATAGTAACAGTGAAGTTAGGAGGTGGGAACATCAGAGCATGGGACTGTTTTTCAGCATACAGTAGTGGCAAACCTGGTCTGCACAGTGGGTAGTGCTGCTGCCTTGCAGCAAGAAGGTTCCTGGTTCGATTCTCGGCCCGGGGTCTTTCTGCATGGTGTTTGCATGTTCTCTCTGTGCATGTGTGGATTCTCTCCAGGTACTCTGACTTCCTCCCACAATCCAAAAACATGACTGTTTGGTTCATTGGCCTCTCTAAAATTCTCTCTGTGTGTGTGTGTGTGTGTGTGTGCTTGAATTGTTGTTTGTTCTGTTTGTCTCTGTGTTGCCATGTGATAGACTGGCGACCTGCAGGGTGTACCCCACCTCTCGCCCATTGACAGATGGAGATAGGCACCAGCACCACTTGCGACCCCAGAAGGGATAAGCATGACTGAAAATGGATGGATGGTACTGGGAAACTTCCAATACTTGAAGGAGGGATGAATGGAAAAATGTAAACAGACATTCTTCATAAAAATCTGCTGCCATACATCAGTATTTTTAAGATGAACAGTGGGTGGACATTTTTGCAAGACAATCACCCCAAGCACACCACCAAGGAAACTCAATTGGTTTCAGAAAAAAGAAAATAAAGCTGCTAGGATGACCCTGCTAAGCCCTGACTTCAATCCAGTAGAAAATCTATGGAAAAGAACTAAAGATCAGAGTTCATAGAAGAGGCCTGCAAAACCTTCAAGATTAGAAGAATGGGTCAAAATCTTTAAGTTGAGCATCTTTAAGTTTTCATTGCCAACAAAAACTCTTGTACAAAGTATTAAATACATTTCAGCAAGTATGTTCAATGCTATTTCTCTTTCTCTGTGCCATTTCACATTGTTAGACATAACTTAATTTCTGGTTACCTGTGGTTGGATATCTTTGTATGTCTGGAGTGTATGGATTGTTATAGATATCTGGTAAAAAAAACAACAAAACCCCCCCAAAAAAAAAAGACACGTTGGTAGCACCTGTAGAAATATATTTACTGAGAAAAATGGTGGCGTGTTCAATACTTCTTTTGTGCTGTATGCGTTCTTACATTCTTAGTTGGTGTTTTGCAAAAGCACCTGGTGTTGTAACCTTAACTGTATGTCATTTTGGGTCTCTCTACATGAAGATACTTGATTTGAACCCACTTTTCTTTAAAGGGAAATTTCGTTTTTTTTACATTTGGCCCTTGATTTTACTCACCTGTATAAGTTTTGTGTCATTTGGAGCCGAAGATATACGGTTAGGTTATATCAAGTAACGTCTTCGTATGGGCAACGAGTTGAAGGCACAAACTAAACTGTTCATAATTTGTTCTTTATGGTATACCAGCATTCATAAAAAAAGTTTTTTAAAATAAAGTTTTTTTGTTTTTTTTTAAACTTTATTTAATGAATGTACATTAATTACACCAGGCAGCTACGCTCTGCCCTTTCTATTCATTCGGCTAGCTAATCTGAATCGTTCAATTCCATTTCGAGAGAGAGATCATCTGTGGTAGTAGCACTAGACATCTTCCAGGCATGTGAGTAAGACTAGCAGCAGTTCAGCAGACAGGATGAATGAATGGTAGCCGGCACGCGTGGATGACGTCATACACACGCCGCTTTGTTTTAAAAAAATAGAAACATAAAAAATATAACCGTGGACGTCTGGGGGACAGTGATTCCCTACATGATATAAATGCTGGCGTACCATAAAGAATAAATTATTAACAGTTTAGTTTGTGCCTTCAAGTCGTTTGCCCATAGGAAGACGTTACTTGGATATAACCTGACAGAATATCTTCAGAACGGCTCCAAATGACACTAAACTTATATGGGTGAGAAAAACATGATGTAATAACGTACAATCAAGGGCCCAATGAAAAAAAAACAGCGTTCCCCTTTAAAAGATAGCTTAAACCTATCGAGCGTTATTGAAAAGATTGTGTGAGAATCAGTTTCAAAGTCTTTTTTAAGGACTCTCCTCCATTGTCAGGTATTTTACAGGTTTTCTTTTGGGAATTTCTGTATTTTAGCTTCATCCTTCTGGCCACAAAAAACTGATAAGCCTCCCTCTCTGAAAATAAGGATCCCCACAACTTGATATCTCGATCACAACATTGTGTTGGAAATGACGCATTCAGGGGACCTGTGCAGTGTAAGCGATAAAACATAAATTGCTTTTCGACCTCAGCACCTTCTACATTATGCTGTGTCCCTTTTAAGCAAAATTTCCTTTAAAATAACCTTTCCTTCATAAATTCCTTTCATAAAGTGCATTACTCTCCTGCGTTCATTGCAGATTCTAACACAAGAGCTGCTTATTTCTGCAACACCTCCACAGTTACTATGGCCCTCTTTACCGCTTCTCTATTTAGTATTGTAGGTTGATGTGGATGCCCATGTTTTGATAAGTCTGTGCTTGTGTTAAACCATTTCTGTTTCTGGATGATTGATCAAACCAGGAAACTGTTTAAACAGGGAAACTGTTTAATAACCAATATCTGCTTTAAACTTCACCACATATGTTTTTTACTGAAACTGAATTACACTGGATGCTACCTTAAGATCTGAAAGTGAAGGACACTCAACAGAAGTGCACATCCCATCTTTAAGAGGTAATATTTCTTTAAAAGAAAAAAAATATATAAATTATACACAACATCGTGTTGGTCTAAAATATGAAATCCCCCAAAATGATATAGAGGTTTGTGGCAAAATCGCAAATGTAAAACACTAATGCAACATGGACACTTTTGCAAGCTTAATCTAGGCACAATATTCAGTAAAAAAAAATACAAGAGATCACATATTTAAAGACACTAAAAGCAAGTTATCCTCTGTTAATCAAATGCACATAAACTTTTTTGACATTCTCCAACCAGCTGTTAAACTCCATTGTGTTTGGATTCCTAATCTTTTCCCACAAAGTGAACAAAAATAAACATCTGTCTAAACTAGAACCCAAACAGATAAATGTGAATCCCTCCGGTCTCCTTTATCCTAAACGTCGGGCAGGGGTATGTAATGTCATGGTTGTGCTCTTTTGAATGGGATTCAGCTGGTAAATCCTGATGGGAAAGGTGTGTAATGTAAACACAAAGCACTGCGTGTAGCCCTGATCTTCATATCTTCAGCCTGCTTTGTACACAAAGCTTTAGAGAGCTCTTGTTTTCAGAATGCAGGGTGTTTCTCTGGGATTAAACGGCCTCAGCCTGTTTTGCATTTCAGTCAATTTTTCTAATGAAGATGTTTTGTCATATTTTGGAGACCTGCTCCCTTTATTCTGTATCTTCTCTGCCAGTGTTCGCCTCATGTTGCTTTTCTCTTTATTCCCTGTAGTGAGCCACCAGAATCAGTTTAGGTTCAGGCTCTGCAGCGGTCTCTGCAGCAGGACCGTCTGCAGCAACGCAGCCACTGTTCACTGATGACGGCGCCACGTGATTGGCTCCCTGCGAGGCCTCGTGCACAGAGTTGGGTGTTGGCGCAGCTGTCGAAGGGGCGGGGGCGCTCACCTGGAAATCCCTCTCCTGGCGGACAGTGCGGAATGTCTTTGTCGGCCGAGAAAAAGTCTTTAAGGTGGAGCCTCGCTCTGGAGCGGAGCAAGAGAAGAAGGCCCGAAAACATCTGTGAAACTGCACAAAAACACAAACAGCAGCAGGTGGAAAGGTGAGAGGTTTCAATCAATGTTCCTGTGGATTTTAAACTGTTTCTAGGTTAAAGGAATTCATGAGAGAGAATATGAAGGAATTGCTTTAAATTATAATAATAAAAAGTCTTTAATATTTGAGGTAAAATCATTTAGATCTTATTCAAGACTTACTATTGGTTGATAACGCAATAAGTTGGGTATTTTAGTTCCCCTGTGTGTCCTGTCCTGGATTTTAAGACAAACAATGAGGAAACACTATTCTCTCAAACAAGTCAGGAAAATGTATCTCTAAAAAGAATATTGCAAGATGACATTCAGATTACTAGCTTGCATTTATTAAAACACGACTGATCGGCATCAAAGTAAACAAGCCACTTAAATGAACAAAAAACTATATTTTGATACATTGGACTATATATTATGTGTGTGGGTTTGCGAGGTGTATAAAGCCCTACAACACTAAGTGCTAAAGAGCAGCTTGGCATTTAACATTTGCCACCAAAACCCCCCACAAAATAACTCTATGCCCCCTGGGTAGAGCAACAGACTCTCTCAGCCAGTACCATAGTGCAGACTAAGTCCGGATGTCTGGTTACCTCGGTAAGCCAGTGCTCATATAATCCCCCAGTAGCTGGAATACATAGCACTGAGGAGAATGCTAGCAGAGAAGGAGAGGGCAAGGTTTAATTCTACTTGGTGAGGTAGCACCTGGTAGCCCAGGAGGAAGGCCACCCTATCAGAGCCTAACATGGTTCCTATGGCCCACTGCCAGACCAACACATTCCCAAAACCTATGGTGCACTAGCCAGGCACCCACCATGCTTCAAACTGGCCTAACCCCAATAAACCCTGGGGGCTTTCTTATCGCATTGCCAGAGCCCAAAGTCTCACAAAACCCTCAGTGTTTAACAGCTGCAGGTGCAGAGGCAGGGGGTACGCCAGCTGATTATAAATGACTGATGCAGCTTTGGAAAAGCAATTCATTTAATGTTTTAATGAAACTAAATTGCTTGATTTTTTCATTGTTAATTACATTTTTTTGTTTAGATCTCCTGCTGACTAAAGATTAACATATTATACTCTTATATAATCAGACTTGGTAGGTACATATTTACAAATTTAATTTTAACAATCTTAGAAAATATTATTTTTTATTCTGTTTTTCTATACTCTACTAAATAAATTCTAAAGTGGTGATTAAATAACCAGGTTTTCATTAAGAAAAAAAAAATAATTGCAGTTTTATGTTGCTTGAACCAATGGAAATTGGAACTCTATATGTAAACTGCAGCACTGAAGATTTGAAATATTCTCAAATAAATTCAGTATAAACTCATTTTGATCTAACATGCCCATGTGGAACCATTAAACTGAGATTTAGATGGTGTTTGAGTGTATTCAAATTAATTACCCTTAATATAACGGAGATGAATGTGTTTATTAAAAAATAAATAAATTGGCCAAGTCTAATTTTAATAAGCAATACGTCTAAAGAGGATCTCATCATAAATCTACTGATCCTCAACTGTCATGATCTTGGTGCTGATGACTGGGTTAATTTTTCACCTGCTCTTGCCTCTACCTCCAGATTATTCTTTATTTCCCAAAGCTTTTATTGTCATTACTCTGTCACAAGTAGAGAGCAATGAAATTCACTCCCTGCATTTAACCCATCCCTTTGTGTGGTGCCCAGATAGCACTGTTGGGTTAAGGGTTTTGCTCATGAACCCAGAGTGGAGGCTGCGGTGATCGAACCGGGTACTTTCAACCATCTCAGAGCACAAGCGCACTACTTTAACCACAAGGCCAACACTCCCCTTGGTGAAAGTTCTCTAGCTTACCTGAGTGTGTTCCTATTCCCTTATCCTGACCAGTTCTGCCTTCGGGCCTCTGAGCCTGCCTGTTCCTGTTCTGCTCTGTTTGCCTGACTTGTCTTCGTCTGCGGCTGGTTTCTGCCTGTTAACCTAACCTGGAACTGATTCCTGTCACCGACCTGGATGTCCCTTCGGAAACGCTTCGGACCTCTGATCGGGTTCTGAATCCTGAGCACATCCGTGACATCGGGTTTGACTTTGTCCTTTTGATTATCCTGCCTTCCTTCATCTGCTTGGATCTGATCTCCTGCCAGTTCTGTAGTCTTCCAGGCTTCAGCATCTGGAAATCTCTGTGCGGCACACACTGCATCTTCTCAGCTGACTGGCTGGAATCAACATTGTTCTCTGGGCATGGACTGAAGTATTTAAACCAGGTTAGTGACTCACGCGTTCATAATAATCCTCCGCCAGATTTACGTGGTCACTAACCTTTGTTTCCTTTCTGCAGAGGTTCCTGCCTTAGACACCCAAGCAGCTGTTATAAATGCTTTTTGAGTAATCCCACTGTCTGTCTTGCCTTGAATACTGGGTCCCCTGTTCTGAGCCGTGACATTAACATGAGACATTTCGGATATAAATGAGTGGAAACGGAACTCCAGACACAGCCAGGCCTCAATATTCCGTTTCCACAAGCATTTTTTAAATGATTTTATTTTGCACTCTTAAGTTCAACAAGACTATATGCTAATTGAAAAAAATAACTGCTATAAAGACATTTTCTTCCTTTTTTCCCCTTTTATTTCTTTTACAAGGATTATAAATGCATTCAAAGCATAATCATTTAAAGCAGACCTGAAGTAGTCTGTGGTGACCTGCTTATAACTAGTCAACTGCAGATAGTCAGGAGAGGACTAGGAAGAGTGGTCCTCTAAATGTATCCCGTAGTCTCTGACTGAGACACTCATGAATGAATTAATAGATTGTTTTAAATTAAGCAATATAACATGCAAAGATAAGAGCATCAGAAGAAATCAACAATGTAACCAAAAAAGAAATGTTCTACACACCACACTATAAATCTGGGGTGTAATAATATAATTTTCAGTATTTCATGCAGTAAGCTGGAGGTAATTTAGCTGGTGGCACCTTGTTACTGCAGTCAATCAAGTGACACAAAAGTGTAATGTTATATTTTTGCTGTTTTGGCCTTCTGCAAAACCACCAGGAATTGTACTTTCACAGGCCAAAAAGAAATAATCAATTTGCATATCAGGAGATGTGTTTCAATTTACCATTGTTGGTAAACTTACAGTCATGAATCCCTGCAGCCTCTTCTAACCTAAAAAAACCTATGCCCTGGTGCTTCTGCCACACCTGAAAAATTTAGCACCCCAGGTAATAATAATAATAAAAATAATTATAAGAAAAACAACAATGAGCTCCAACTATTTTGTTGTCATGTATTTTTAATGGATCAGCCATTGCTCCGTGATCTGGATCATGTAGGTGTTCAATTAAATTGTCCCAATAATAGAGCCTTGAGGAACTCCGTAAATAACTTCAGATTTATAATTACCAAATGATGCAAAATAGCTCAGGTTTGCCAAGTAAGATCAGAACCAGTTTAACAGTTTACACAACAATCTTAGACCTTTTAAACCATCAATAAAAATATTTACATTTGTATCCAATTTAATTATTTCCCTGTTGACTTTCTGCCATGTGTGTCGTCCAGCAGGTGTACCCTGGATAAACGTAGTGTACTTAGTATACTCATCAGTTCCACACGTATACTGAAAGTCTACTACATTTCCCCACGGTCCTGCAACTTAAAGTGACATGCTGCGAGAAATAAAATAATACTCACTTTCACCCAGTCTGCTCTGATCCTTCAGCACTAAAAAAAGAATTCACTTATTTATGGGAGTAAATGAGACCAGTTTGCTATGGTTCTTAACCGAGATACTTAAGGCAGACAGTGCATCAAATATTAGCCAATTAATTTCTGTTACCCCAAGGGCATCGTGAAATGATAGTGCTTTCACAGTTTGCTGTCAGTATTAAGTCGTTTAGTGTCCCTTAATATTATTCTACTGCAGAGTGGGAAGAAATTTATGTGAAAATAGAACCTCTCAGGAAACAAAAAAGTCTTGTGTATGAACCGAAAGAGAAAATAAGACGAGAGAGGTAAGAGGAGGACAGATTGACGTCAACAGGGATTAGATGGATGAGGGATGCACAGATTGGGATCTTGAGGCCGACGAGAGACCAAACGATAACCTGCAACTCAAAACCTACTGGTCTGTAAACCTGTAGGCTAAAACAAATCAGATGAGGCTTTAAAGGAAGGTTTGTTAAGAGGAGTAATTTTACTCTACTATTTCACTGAACTAAAGGTGGCATACAACACAAACACAAGGCTGTACTTATGCTGTCTGTAAGATCAGCATTTCGGAGGTTAGATAAATCTAAGATAAAGCCCAAATCATGATGATTCTCCACAGTTATGATGAAAACTTTTCTTACAATCTGTAGTATTATTTAAAATATTACAGTGCTGTAAAAAAAAGTTTCAACCCCCTTTAAAAAAACATATTGTTTGTTGCTTCTTTGTCACATTTAAAGGTTTAAATATGTGGAACCAATTTTAGTAAGAAATAAAGCCAATTTACGTTAATCTAAAATTCAAATTTTAAATAATGATTTTCGATATTAAGGGGAAATAAAGCTGTGATGTGATTTAGATATTTTTTTTCTGGATGTCTTTTGTGACCTCATGGCCTCGATTGAGTTATGAAGTAATGTTTGGAGGCACTCATAGGAAGGTTCTCTGCAGGTATTTTTCATATTTGGTTCTTACAGTAATTCACTGGTGTCATAAACCTTAAATATAGATCTCGAATTTCTCCACTTCTTAATTTTTAAGTATGCTGTTTGGATGATGTCCGAGTTTCACAGTCCTAAAGCTAATCAGACCTGGGTGTGGGTAATGAAGTAACATACTTTTTTTTTTTACACTACGAACTGTTGCCACACCTCCACCATGAGTTTCATCTTTGATGCAAAGGGAAAGCATTTTTTTTTTCAAAGTCGTTTGCTAATAAACTTACAATTCAAATATTTTTGTACAGAGAGCAGCATGGTGAGATTTTGTGCAATCATTTTCAACCTGGGTTCAAACTGTGAGGAAACCTTTGCAGATGCAGTCAGAAGTCATTTTGGCACACCGAGTGAAAAATTAGCATTTTTTACTGACCATTGGGAACCGATCACACAGGGTCTGAACTCTGAATCTGTCTTCCATTTCCTGCATTGCAACTACTGTAAATAACATCACAAACGCTCTGCTTGCACTTTTCCTCCCTCTCTCCCTTGCATTTTAAGGCTGAATATGATGTAAATTGTTCCCCTAGTCTCAAAGCATTTAGCCTATACATGCAATTTGGAGGGGGTGTGGGGGTCTCCCAGTTAGAAAAACACACAGAACCACACTGAGTCTGTGTGAAGTGTTCTGCTTGGTAAAAGCCTTTACATTGCAGCCAATTGAGTGACTAGAAGCCAGGCATAAAACTACAATGAATCAAATACAGGCCTGTCAGCTTGATGCTTTGACATGCAGCCAGTCCTGCTTCAAAATCTCTGATGACCAAGCTACACAGGTACATCTCTCAGCTTTGACTTTATAGCTGTCGTTTTCTTTGTTAACTGCCCAATTTTTTATTGTCCATTTATGCATCAGCTTCTATTTAATCAAAAAAGTCCAACAATTTGATTATAAACCATTGGGAATGAAATTAATGCTCAAAGATGAGCACACATCTGTGCATCATAACTTTGATCTCCTGCAGCAAGCCACCTCAATCAGGCAGAGGCAGTTTGGAGACTCATGACATTCTTCAAGATGTTGGAGATGATTCAAGGAGATCACAAAAAAAAAAAAAAAAAAAACGGCATAAAATTTTCCAGCTGTTCCTGAGTAGATCATTTAAAGCAGTACAGATAAGGAGTCACCATCAGTACTTCTCTGATTCCAGCAGCAGATTCAAAGCAGCATCATCTGTTCAGAGGAGACAGTGATAATCAGACGACAACTTACGGCTGAGAAAGACTAAACAAGTCGGACGAACGAACAGATGGCGTCTACATGTGTGGCTCCCACCATGGAGCAGAGAGCAGCAGCTGTCATTGGGTGTTATCGGGCACTGCAGGACGTGGAGTAAAAATAAAAAACCTACTTAACACTCAGAGTGACCAGCACACCTCATATATTTCAGCAGCATAAAAACACAGGACAGACAGAGCTTAATCTCATTTTAACTAGTAAAGCTAAATTACCAGAATCAGGCATTAATAGACTACTAAGAGGCTTTCAGTAAATTTTTTACAAAATGCTATATAAGGTAAATGTTTTGCATGGCACACCTAATTTATGGTTGTTTAGTCACCATCTATTCCAGGTGTCTAAATTGTGCAAGAAGCTATAAGATTTCTAAAGCTTAGGCTTTATGTCAGTGAAACTCTGTGCCCTTGATCAGCTATTAGTCAGAAACATCATAAAGCCTTTTAAATCATGAATAAGAAAAAAACATTATTTACTAAAGGTAAACTCTATTGTGCTTCATGCATCTACGCCTCGTCTAACAAGAAAAAACAAAAGCAAAAAGTGAAGAAGTTGGGAAATTTATCCCTGACAAAAGTGAGTGTGATCTGCCAAAGAAAACAAAATGTCTAAGAGAAGACAAGCTTTTTAAAAGAAAAACATGTAGCTTCTATAATATAAATAAGAGGAATCAATTAACATACTTTGCTTTATCCGAGCTTACAGAGAAAATGTAAATTCAATAATACAGTATACTTTAGAATTTGTCAGGAATCTTAAAAGTCGAATTCTGTGATATATATTTACTATAACTGGATTTTATAGACTACAATTTACCCAAAACAAAATTACTTTCCACAGTGATATAAACAGAGTACAGTATGTAGTTTAGTCACTTAGTTTGATAGCAAGACCATGGGTATTCCTTCACATGTAACATTACAGCAAAGCTCAATCAAAGTTTTAATTTAGTTACTATATATTATAGCTTTTCATAAAATTGAAGTCTAGTTTTTAAACCGTCAGCTTAAGCCAAGTTCAGAGCCTAAGATAATCACACTGACTTCCGCTGTTATGTCAAGAAATACCTCCCCTACCGCACACTGATGAGAAAATGTATCGAAAGATGAATGAAAAAGTGAACTTTTAAACATATTCTTAATGTTTTCATGTTTCTTATGCATTGATGTCCTAAAACTGAGAATTTTGGGGGACAGATAAATGCAGCGAAATACCTGCCTGCTGAGAATTTCCTCCCCTGTGTTGGGAGTGCACAATACCCTAAACTCTCGCACATTGATGAGAAAACAGATTGAAATATGAATGACAAGGGGAACCTTTAAACATATTTTTAATGTTTTGTCAGAAATTATATAGAATGGTGTTGATTGCAAAGTGGGTAAGGCTATCGTCTGTGCAGAGAATATAGAGAATATATTCATCGGACACTGACTGTTGCACATTGACTAAAACTTTTCCCCATACAAGTAAAAATCATATTCATTTGACTTTATTTGGCCACCAAATCTCTACATTTTAGGGCATCATGAATAAGATATATGAAAACATTAAGAATACGTTTTTTTCCTTAATAGTTCAATCCATTTTTTCATCAGTGTGTGAAACGGGAGGTAATTCTTGGCAGCCAGGTATTTCTCATTATAACACCGTCCATTTTTCATTGTATCCTCAGGGCCTCCTAGGAGGGGAAGCGCTGATTATCGGGGAGGTAACCTTATCAAAAAAAAAACCCAACAGGGAGGATTGTCTTGAACTGAGCAAGCAACATACCAAAACACATCCTAGTCTGTCTTCATTATATGACCCAGTGAGCTGTCCATCTGCACATCAATACAAATTTGAAATCATTTACATGAATGTATGTCGACAAAGTTGATTTCAATTGCCATCAGCAAGAGAAGCTCAACTGAAAATATTGCGCATTCACGATTCTTAAGACCAAAAAAACAGACAGCTCACCTCTAAATTATAGTGTAGCATGTAGACACATTATTGCGTCTGCTTTGTCCGCCATGTCTGTTTACTGTGAACTCACAATTTGATCTAAAGCGCTCGACAAAATTTCTTGTCTGATATCTAAATGATCGGGTGGAACTGGCTCATGTGTGCTGTGATTTCGTTTAGTGGCAGAGAACGCACCGTGAGACCAAAACTGTTTAATTGTGATGTGTGGTGTTTCTTAATAGATAATCTTGTGATGCGAATTATGACACAAGAGTAAACATAGTTAAAAACATACTACCTGCTCACATTAAATAAATGTTTTTTTATGTTGTTTCTCAAACATATGAACATCAGATGAAGTAGAGCTGCAGATTTACAGAGAAACTTTGGTGAAATCCCCCCTGAGGTACCAAGGTCAGAGGTCTAGAGCTTTCGTCGGTCTGGGTCGTGAATCTGCACAGCGCTTGAAGTCTTCAACTCGCCTCAACTCACTGTGTTTATAGTCATGGGCTGGGAGGAACTGAAGACTGAAAGCGCCACACAGCGAAGCCTCCTCTGCAGCTCTGCAGGTTCAGGTTAGAAACATGGTGGAAAATTTGCCCCGCCGTCACAACAAGTCAGCCATCAAACAAAACTAAATGTCTCATAGACTGGAAAGTGACAGGCTGAATGTCTGAGCGACAGCCTGAGGAGGGGACAGATAAAAGGAGAACGGGAGGAAGGGTGGGGAGTGAAAAGGTCATCCGCAAAAAGTGTGGCACATCACACGCTAATCTAAATCAAAGCTGCTTTACCTTCAGAAGATAAAACACAACTCTACATCTCCACACGGTCACCTTTCTGATTCCTGCCTGTTCTTTATCTTAATGTTCACTGTTCATCTGCTAGTTTTTAACCACAGCATCTTCCCTCTTGTTTCATCGTCACTCCCAAAGTCCCAGTTCCATCCTGTCTTTCATCGTGCCATTATGACTTTACTTTGCCTTCAGGATTCCTTCGCTGGCACTTTTCTCTGCACCTTAGGCTTCTTTATCCTATTACTACTGTACCTCTGTAAAAAAGTATGAAATTACTCCTGAAAAACACTCACTCAGCTGTTCTATTTTAGAAAAGAACAAATCCTTTTAGGACCTTAAAATTATTTCATTTAACAGGTAACCTTGGTTCAGCTTTTAAAGTGCACTCAAAACTGAAAAAAGGAGAGGTTAAAACTGTTCACCTTTTCAGTGATAGAGTTGGAGAAAGAATATCGATTCAATGGACATAATACTGAAATAATAATGGAAGGTTTTAAATTTCACTCTAAAAATTAAAATTTGTTTAGTTTACATTAATATTACTGAGTGGTGCCAAATTAGCAGAAGAATAAGCCATATATATATATATATATATATATATATATATATATATATATATATATATATATATATAAATGTGGAAATACAATTTGGTGATTAATTATCAGTTCTCTTTCTGTTGAAGCTTCAGCTCCATCATAAGTTGGAGGGTAAATGCTTACTTTGTTTTTTTTGTTTTTGAGTTTTTACAGCACTAGAGGCTGTTTTTTGTACAGCAGGCTGACAGGTAAGGGGTATGAGAGACATGTGGAAAAGGACCACAAGTCTGGACTAAGGCCTCCATACATGGGTCGTGTGTGCGCAACCTAAGCACGCCCGGTAAAAGCTTTTTTAGTCTAGAATGAATTTGATAAAATTCCTCTACAGCTTTTGATTCTTTCAAAATGTACAAATGTAAAATATGTATCTGTTTAAAATATTATTTTAAGAAGCCTGTTAAAATGGACTATAACATCAGACGCTTTGATTTCTCAGGTAAAACCATTGGTGAATAAACACATTTGAGGATAATAGTGTAAATCTAAACGCCTCTTTTTACAGGGTATCCTCTCTCAAAGACTTTGGTTCAGCAGCAATACAGTACCTAAAAGGCCAAAAAAAGCTTTTGATTACTTAATTATAGTTCTAAAGAAGGAATCACATATGGTTGAAATGATAACAAGCGGGACACAAATCTATAAAAACCTTAGATTGAAAATCAACCAAAAACCGTCATGCTAGAAAATCTATAATCACTTCATCTATTAAGTTTCTTGTAGAGCTGCAGATGATACAAGATCTGCAGAAAAAAAAAACATGTTTAACTGAACTGAAATAAACAGCAAACATGAAATGAACAAAAAAAATGCTTCACAGGTAGCAACCATTCTTCTAATTGAATTTACTTGCATATCATTCAGGTGATCCAAATGACAAAACAGGGAATAAAAAATAGAACTCAGTTTCAGTCACTCCATATTAGATTTGATTGATAAGATAACAGCATATGACCAAAATGTCCTGGTGAGTAAAACGGACAGAGCTGCACTTCTCTTTGTAGCAGAATGCATTATGAAGGACACATGCCACCCAACATAATGGTCTTTCACCTGTGTCCCATTGGGAAGTAGCTGTGCTACATCAGCACCTGTATCCAAGCAGCTTTTATCCCTGAACAGAGAATAGCACAACTTACTGCTGTGGAAGTGTGTCTGCAAGTACAGCTTTATGTTACAGGAACTGATGCTTTATTTGTCTTATTTTGATTAAGAATACATTTTGCAGTATCATGAAGACAAACCATACCTCTAATTGTAACAAGATTTTTAAAGAACAGGTCTTAATCAATTATTGAAACGTACTTCTGCCCATCTATGAAATTCAAAAACGCTGGCACTGAAAGGTGTGACTGGAGGACCACAGAACCTACAGGAGGGTTGAGGGCTGGGTAGGATTTTTCTCCACCATCTTCACCAAAGACGGAGGAAATGATGGGAAAGAAAGGACGGTTGTATGGAGAACGCCAGCAGCTCTAAGCTGAACTGGATCAGAGATTCTTTGTTGCTCCTCATGCATACATTGTGATGGGGACCGTCAATTTCTGAACCTAACACTCTTGATAAACAAACATTTATCATGGTTTGCATTAATTTAGAATAAATAGATGAGGCACGCTACTTTTTGACCAACTTAAACACATTTCTTCTTATTATTATGTTTTCTCTTGAATATTAAAGTTTTACTCCAACAATTTTTTGTCATGATCTAACCGGATAGCTGATCTTAATTGCTCATGTTGCTCACCTGCCTAACTCTGCCCGGTTCCTAATCATTCCTGATTTCGTCCACCTGCAGGTTCTGCTTTATATTGGGCTCAGCCCAGCTATCGGGTCCGGATCATTGTTGGTTTTCTGTTTGATGTCTTGCTTTTGTTTAGTTTGTTTTAGTTAGTCCAAGGTTCAAGTCACTGTTCCAGTAGAGATCCAGTAGAGACCAATAGAGATCGTTTATTTATTACTCAGTGGTGAGAGCGTTTCCGTGTTTCCTTAGTGGTTTCTGATTCCCTGATTCTGCTCCCTCTCAACCACTGAGCCTGTCTGCTCCCATCTGATCAGTTCACCTGAACCATCTTTGGACTCCTGCTGGATTCTGCCTGTCTGCATCCTGCGTGTTTCTGTCTGAGCCTGCTGCTCGATGCATGGAACTCTGAACCTGCCTTCACGCTCTGTGGATTCCTGGAACCCTGGATCTGTCTGTTCCTGTGTGGATCGGAACCCCTGATTGGGCTGCGGACTCCTGGATTCCAGAACTGTTCCTGTCTGATTTGTATCCCTGACCTGGATCGGATTCCTGGCTGCTCACTGAGTTTGCTGCCAGTCAGGGGACACTGATGGGCAGATTTGCGCCGCAGCTCATTTGGCAGTCCATCAGCTGGACTCTGCCTTCCTTGGAGAGGATGGACTGAACTGTTAAATCAGAGTGTCAGTGATGGGGTAGTGCTTAGCCCCCCTCCTGCAGCCGCTGCAGTCCTCAGATCCAAAGCTCCGCACTTCTGTTCTGTCTGGTTATGTTTTTCTGTTAATAAACATTTTGAACTTTCCACCTCCTGTCTCACCTTGAATACTGGGACCATCTGTCCCGTTCCATACACCTTTAGGTCATGTGACTGACTGACACAAAACTAATGGAAAATGATTATATTAGAGTGGGCAGATGATGTTAAAAACATTCTCTAGTTCTAATATATTAACTGATTTTTAACCCTTAAAATGGACAAAACGATGACTGATTTGCAATTCCCATTATAGTGAAATCATTGAATTTATTGACTACCGCTGCCCAGGATGAAGCTGCTGTCATCAGTTTTAGTAAACTACACCACATCCTCTGCTAAACCAATAGCAAATATCAGATGCAGTAACCCTTTTCTAACCTGGAGAGGGCAGCAAACAAAAGGTACCAACTGCAGGGGCTGGGTGCCACCATTCTTACAATGCATATGGCAAAAGCACACAAAAAGTTGGTTAACTTGGACCATTTTATTTTTATTTCAAATCCTAAGGCCATTTTAAGTGTTTATATATACTCTAATTTCAAGCATTGTACTTGAATGATCCCTGGCTGCTGTTTGTACAGATATTTGAACACTTTTCTTTGTTTAATCGGTTATCTGTATGTATATTTACCATTAAGGTTCTGTCAAATAAAAAATAAATAAATAAAGCTAACACTGAAGATTTTAGAGGAAACATAAACCTAAGGTCCATGGACTTTATACCTAAACCTAATTTAATTGTTTATCCCCTACCCTGAGGGGAAACCCTCATCCCAACAATGGTGGTTGAGAAACCTAGATCTAAGCTTGGGGACCCATATCCACGTGCAGTAAGGCATTCTGGCAAATATTTGAAAAAATGTGCTGTAAATTTTCAAAATATTGCTTAGGAAATTTAGACATGTAAACAGCAGTATAAGACATTTATTATACAGTAATTAAGTAAAGAGTAAAATTTATAACAATATTTGAGAAAGTAAATTACTGGATCAATAAAACACTTCCTACCACAGCAGTTGCTTCAGAATTGCAATTTAATAAATAAATAATTTGAATAAAAAATTGTCAAAACATACATAAATAATCCTGGACTGAGTCTTGGACTGGGCCCTAAACCAGCCTGGCAAAAAGCCCTCAAGTCATCAACAAAAACAACATCAACTTAACCTAATTCAGTCCCTTAAACCATACCAATATAAATCAATATAAATAACATTACAACCAAGAGTTTTGCAGGTCAAAAGCAGTAAAACAAACATAAAAACTTCCTAAAATTGGGGGGAAAAAAATCTTAATTCTGGCCACGGCTTTTGGTGCAAAACCTGCTTAGATCCTCATTCAAACCTTTATTAAGGAAATCTAAAACTTTTCTTAAAGTAAGTTTGAAACAACAAAACATATCTAAAAGATCTCTTACTTGAAGGCTAAGGCCAAAGAGCAACTGACTATTTTATGTAATTTTATACTGACATTGACAACTGCATTTTAAAACTAATAGGTATGTCTGTCTTAGAGACAACTGTTTTGCAACACAGATAGAAAACACTAATGTTAGAGTGTTTTCTTTCCAGAACTTAAAATGTTCAACTTATCTTAATGTGTCTCCTTTTCAAAAGGTTTTAATGTTTTGCTTTTAAATGAAATAATTCAATAAGACGTGAGTCAGCAATGCTATTCGGTCTGTTTGCTCAGATCTATATCAATCAGCTATTAACTGCTTTGGAGATCTATTGATTGTGAGCTCTTCCATGCAGTAAACACCTTCATATCTGTGTTGCTTTCAATTAGAAATGAGAGCAATGGAAACCAGATTCATTTCCATTTTTTTTATAATTTTTTTCCCTGCACTCTGTCCTTGAATATCAATGCTTTGCCACCGTGAAAGCAGCGGGGTGTCACTTCATGGGTGTTCTGCCTGAAGTGTAAACGAAGCACCAGCAGACAGAAATCTGCCTTCTGCTCACCCCTCCTGCGGGTGTAAATCACACAAAAACTTAATTACTGGCCTGGGTGTCATATGATTAGATGCAATCTGCTCTCCAACACAGAACAGATGCCTATGACACCCTTTTCATTTAGTGATTTCTCAGGTAATATTTGTAAATACTGCATTCCAAAATTTTGCAAAATATACTGCGTGAAATAGGACATGGAAGTATATTTGTATATTTCAAAAACATACAAATCTTGAATTGAGGGTACATTTGAATAAAAATGATTATAGTAATCCATTAATTGCTCTTACGTTTAATACCATTAATAAAGTATATAATTTTTATAACCGCTTTAGTTTTTCATCTGTAAATATACACTTTCCTACTTTATAAGGTGTTTCTGATTTAGTGGAAACTGATTTTTACTGAATAAATGAACTACACAACATTAATTTCAATTCATTACTTTTCAAAAAAGTAGTTTATGGCATTAGAATGTTAGATAAAATATTTTAACTGCTGGTACAGTTATAGTTTAGCAATAAGCATTCTCTTTTGGTTTTAAACCAATGACTTCCCCTATGCACTTCAATAAACAGACTTTGAATTTTCAGCCTCAATGCATATTCTACAGATTCATGTTGTGGTTTCGACATCCCACACACTGAAAAACTGTTTTAATGCTGGTGGGGAAAAAATCAAACGAGAATGCAAAATAGCTGAGAAAGAGTATGCTGAACATGAAGTAAGTGGACAGTGAGAGTATCAAAATATCTATTTAATTTATATTAGAAATTGCCTGCAAAGATAATAAATCAAAAGTTTTGTGATGGATTTTTAACATAGAAGAAGTAGAGATGTAAGTGCGGAAAACGTGTCTTATATCAACATTACTACTCAAAGAACAGGGCACCAATGAACAGCTGATATTCAACATGGGAGCATTTTGCTTTTGTTTTTCTTCCAAAAACTACGTTGCTTGCAACTGGAACAGCTATTGGCAGGAAAGAAATAGGTAATCAACTCGAATAATATTTACAAAATGCTGAATGACAACAAAGAAAAAACAATCTATAGTCTGTATTCTGTGCCTTATTCAGCATTTGTAGATTATTACCAGTCTATAAGTCGAGGAAGCAACTTTCAGCAGAGATGCTATGCTATTCTATGCAAGCGCATAGGTGGCTGATTAACAATTGATTGAGGATGGACCCATAACATCACTTGCTGCTATGTGAAAGAGGAATCTATGCTTTAACATGTCCCTCCAAAGGTCTTATTAACAAGTTACGTGGCAGCAGAGAAAAACTAATATTCAGTACAATTCAAATTTCAACCTCCTCTAAAAACTGGATTGCCCCAAGACAACTTTTCCTTTTTTGTTTTGTTTTTTAATGATGACATTAGATTGGTCGGGCAATCTGCTGATTTAATCCAAAGATTTACATTATGAATTGGACAAACTTAAAAGCTCATGCTCTGTTAATCAAATGTAATAATTATTGAGCTGAATATAAAGTTAAAGGCAGAATATTTCACATTCATTGAGATTTAAACATATTAATTTCAACAAAATGTTTGTGTCTGATCAAGAATGAAACGAACATTTCTCAGCAAAATGTTCCAGAAAAAAAAAACACAAAAAGGACAGATGCATTGACCCTCTCACCTGTTTGTTCATGAATATGTATATAAAAGGGTTGACAACGGTGGAAAACTTGGCCAGCAGCGAAGGCATGATGCTTGCCTCCGGACTCAGAAGGTCCCTGGGGCCGAAGGTGGCGAGCAGGGCCGCCACCCCGTATGGCAGCCAGCAGACCAGGTAGCAGACCACCATTATGATGACCATCACCAGCACCCGCTGCTCTCTGTGACGGGTCACTACTGTGCTCACTCTCCGCACCTGCGGGACAGAAAACACCTTACTGCAATAATCGGATGACTCAAAATGAACTCATGAAAATTCTCCCAAATATCAATTTTTAATATAACTATCCTGACAGATTTCTTTTCAAATGGCAGTCATCTTTCATCTGAATTCCCAGTCTTTCTGTCAGTTGCAGTGAATGTTGGTGTATAAACAGCATTCCCATGTATTTACTTCCAATAGCTACCTGTCAAATGTGAAATTTGATTTTCAACCCATTAAACAGAGAAAAATCTGTCTGCAGTGCAAGAGAGTACATTTTAAATAACAGGATGTTTTAGAGTAAGTGTCTGTATTTAAACTTAAATCTTTAGTTGTGCTCAATAAAGAAGAATTTAAGAAAGTCTGAAAACTTTGAGACAATGCAACACATTGTCTCAAAGTTTTAATATCTAGATTGAAAGCATTTTGAATAATTTAAAAAGAAGTCACAGTTTCTCCAGTGCATATAACTTGAATTCAATGATTTTTATTATAATCATGCATATGAAACAAAGTCTGCCAATTTTCTTCCTCCTTGA
>NW_015150960.1:94932-117517 GCF_000732505.1 Cyprinodon variegatus
TAATTACAATAATTACAACAGTTTGAGGAAGCCTTTACAGGAAGTTCCCTACATTAACACCTCACTAGGGGTCTAAATCACACCCATCATGGCGATTCGATTCAGTATCGAATCCCTGACGCAACAATTCGATTATTTTCGATACTCAAGAATACACCACGATACAATTCGATTCAATTAATTGGTTAATTTTCTTCTTTTTTTTTTTACACCTTACAGGCTAGACAATGTTTCAAATTTGAAATAAATCAATGAAAGCTGCAATATCGTTATGCATTTTGTTTTAGAAAAAATAGCAAATAACAGAAGTAGAAAAGTTGCACTCCACCTATTCCTATTAAAACCTCATTCACTGAAAAATAATAATGCCCCTGCGTTATAGATTCTGCAAGGCCTTGCATCAAAAAATGTTGCACAAACTTAGTGCAATGAGTGCAATTATTGCAATTCAATACCTGACGTCCCCCCCCACACACACACAAAGGATCCGCTGCACCTCTCCCAAATTGTAGCTGACCGCAAACAGTGCCGCAGATGGGAGGCCGGCTTGTTTTGTTTTTATGACCGAAATTGCAGAAAAACAATTCTTGAAATTTGACCAGCTAGAAGAGGGAGGTGCGCGAGAACGCTGGGACCCTTTTTCCACCTGGATCTCCGCTCTTTTTGGCCCTCATGTCCCTCTGTTGTCGGACTAAACTTGCCACGACTTCCTCACCATCTCGGCCGTATCTAGACCCACAGTGTGTAGCACAGACCACGCTTCAATATTGAGCATAAATCAAAAATGTCTCCGTCAAGGTCACTGCAACACACTGCTGTAAGAGTATAACCAGGAAGCGAGGTAGGAGGGCAAAATAGGTTTAGCGCCACCGCAGCACGGGAGGGAGAAATACGTCCAGGAGATAATGGATAAAAATAGACCGGAAGAAAAAAAACAAAACATGATTCGATACTCTTGCGGACGTATTGATGCATCAGATCGTCGGCTGTTGGATCGATGCATCGATACAAAACGATTATTATTTACACCCCTACACCTCAGACAGATACATTGTAATCACACACATATAAACCAGTGACTGTTTCTCAGGTGAATATTAGGGAGGCTAAAACTCCACTATAAATTGAATGAATTGGTCAGGCATGCATTGTTGTGTAGCACATGAGTCAGCTGTTGTGCCCACTCTCAGGCGCAATCTCCCCTCCGCTCTGGAGCAGCAATGATGTACATATATAATGACAATACACTGCTCAAAAAAATTAAGGGAACACTAAAATAATACATCATAGACCTGAAAAAAATAAATATTCTCATTGAATTCTTTGTTTTGTACAAAAGTTAAACCTGCTGACAAGAAATATAGCAAATACATTATCAGTCTAAATCAAATTTATTAACCCTTGGAGGCTTGGATTTGGAGTCATACACAAAATCAATGTGGACATTCACACTACTGGCTGAACCAACTTTGATGTAATGTCCTTAAAACAGGGCAAAATAAGTCTCAGTAATGTGTGTCTGTATGACCTCCCTACAATGCCTCAGCATGCTCCCGATTAGGTGGTGGATGGTCTCCTGACGGATCTCCTCCCAGACCTGGAGTAAAGCATCTGCCAACCCCTGGACAGTCTGTGGTGCAATGTGACATTGGCAGATTGAGACATGACGTCCCAGATGTGCTAAGTAAGGTTTATGTTTAGGGGACGGGCAGGCCAGTCCATTGCTTCAATGCCTTCATCTTGCAGGAACTGCTGAAACACTCCAGCCACAGGAGGTCTAGCATTGTCCTGCATTAGGAGGAACCCAGGGCTAACAGCACCTGCATACAGTATGGTCTCACAAGGGATCGGAGGATCTAATCTTTGCCCCTAATGGCAGTCATTCACTACTACATTACCACTTGAGAGCACATGGAGGGCTGTGCAGCCCTCCAAAGAAATGCCATCCCACATCATTACTGACCCACTGCCAATGCTGAAGTATTCAGGCAGCAGATCGCTCTCCATAGTGTCTCCAGACTCTGTCACATCTGTCACATGTGCTCAGTTTGAACTTACTTTCATCTTTGAAGAGCACAGGTTCTCAGTAGTGAACTTGCCAATCCTGGTCTTCTCTGGGAAATGCCAAGCGTCCTGCATGTGTTGGACTGTGAGAACAACCCCCATCTGTGGACATCTCATGTGGCCCTTATACATCCTTATGGAATTTTTATCTGTTTGTGCAGACGCATGCACATTTGTGGACTGCTGGTCACTTTGCAGGGCTCTTTCTCTTTTCACAAAGCTGGAGGTGCATGAGAGGTCCGGCTGCTGAGTTGTTTTCCTCCTACAGCCTCATCCATATCTCCTGGTCGTGCCTCCCTCCACTGGACACTACACTGACAGACACAGCAAACCTTCTTGCCACAGCTCACATTGATGTGCCATCCTGGATGAGCTGCACTACCTGAGCCACTTGTGTGGGTTGTAGAGTCTGTCTAATGCAACCATGAGTCTGAAAGCACCACCAACATTCAAAACCAAAACATCAGCCAGAAAGCATAGGTACCTACAGTAGAAGTCGTCCGTGGTCCCACCTGCAGCACCACTCCTTCATTGAGTGTGTCTTGCTAATTGCCAAGAATTTACACATGTTGTATATTCCAATTGCACAACAGCAAGTGAAAAAATGTTTCTTCCTAAGTGGAAAGTTTGAGTTCACAGAAGCTTTATTTAATAAAAGTTATATTGTTTTGTTTACGTTTTCCCTTTATTTCTTTGAGCAGTATAGAATAAATGAAACATAATAAAAAATGAATGGTGGGTTAGAAATAAACATTGTTGCATTGCAGAAGATGGGACCCTCGGTTCAACCCCATTCCTTCTACATGAGCATCAAGTGCCATGCAGTCCCCTCCAAGAGCTCCAGCTTCTTTCCTCCCAAAAAGCAAAGCTGTTTGCTGAGGTTGATTGCTCTTTCTAAAATGCCATTGAGTATGAGTGAATGAGTGATGGCTTCTATATGTCTCCTTGGTGTTCCCTGTGTCTATGAACCTGCAAGGATAAGCAGTTATACACAACAAATCAATTGATATCATTCTTGCCTGCACATGGTTATTCTAAAATATAAAGATCTCAACCAAAAACTGATCCAAATAGGCAAGTTATAGCTGACTTTCTGGTAGACCCCTAGTTTCACTTTTGGATAGAAGCTGGTCTTGATCTACTTAATGACCTTGGTAGCTTTTGAAAACAATCTAGAGCTGCTAATTTTCCCTTAAGATGGAAGGGGGCAACAAATCATCTTCTTTGATGTGATAATCACTTTGTTTATTGCTTTTTGTCTGCTGTAGAGCATCCAGTCAAAGTCACAAAATACAAATGGATGCTCTCCATGGGAATTCCTAAGAATGTAAAGCCTGGAATCCTCTTAACACAATGAGCATTGACAGAGAGGAGGGTTCGCGCCACCCTTCCTGAAGTCTCAATTTCCATCAAGTCAAGCTGTTATCTGTGCAGATTATGATCAGTCTGTATATCCCTGCTCTACAGGAGACTCAACTCCTCCTGAGATGAGTCCAATAAGTGTAGTGTCATCTGTGAATGTTATGATGGTATTACTGAGGTGGGGGGCGGTGCAATACAGTGAGTGTAGCAGTGGATTCAACACACAGCCCTGCGGGAAGCCGTGGTGAGGATGAGGTGGAGGACATATAATGACTAAACTTCCCGGTATAAGTTCCATTGGTAAGAAATTCATAATCCCAAAGATATAAGAAAAGAGCCCATAGTCAAATAGCTTTACAATGATAATGTCTGAAATGTTTGCATTAAATAGCTGAAACTATAGAAAACTCTGCTTTTAATCAACTTTATAGTCTTGTGAAGTAAAAATAAAGCAGTAGCTATTCAAAATGTCCCTACTTTCCTTGATGGGCCCTTGGCTGGTCCCCTAAAATTCCCTTTTAAACATCAGTTTTTGTACTAAAATAGTCTGTCGTGATTTTTGGACATTAAGATTTAAAGTGAAGCACCTTCTCCTGGTCAGACCTTGAAATTCAGTGAAAGAGTGGAGTCAAGAATAAAAACAAATATGCACGCCCAGAAGAGGGTTGGGGTTAGTCCAGTGGTTGGAAGTTGGCTATCATTCGGCTGGCGTTTGACTGGGAAGGGCCATTTTGAATGGCTGCTACTGTAACCTCCAAAAAACAATGCCATGTCAAATACAGGAGGGACTTTCATACCATTAATTACCTAAGAAGGAAAGCAGCGATAAAGGACTTAAAATCAAGGTGAGCTAATGTTTAAAGGTTACTTGCCTGTGCTTTGCCACCACACACCAATGGTTGGTCACTGTTGAATCTAAATCCCCTGCACATTCAGAAGGATGATAGGGGGTGTCATTAGGGGCTATCTATAAAGCAGATTATTTTAAATGTAATAAAAGGAAACACTCCAGGGCCCTGTTTCAGAAAGAATGGCCAACCTACTCTGAGTTAAAAGCAGATACTCTGAATAAATCAACTCTTGGAAAAGCCAAAGCATATAATAAACCTTCATCAATGGATCTCAGATAGTTGTGATTCACAATGGCAATGGCAGGACTGAAGCCTCGAAGTGTGCCTAGGGTGAACATTTCTATAGCACCAAAAAGGAGAACACTATGCACCATATCAATAAATCACTATGGTTTACATGGGAATGTTTTTATGCTCTAATTTGTAGTACACTCAAACAGGTAACACACATAACAAAAAAAACAAAACGTCTATATATAAACAACAAAAGAAATTATAAAAAAAAACACATTTAACTACTCAAAAAGTATAGCCTCCATATGGTACACCTTGCACAGCTCAGTTATAGCAGTTATTTTGGCATCCAGGAGTAACGAAACTTCATGAAACAAAGCCCTCATTGAAAAGGTACCTGCCACATGTTTATTACTTTTATATTTATCCGTCACCACGTGCTGTTTAATTACAGCTTTCCCTTGACTCAATGGCATTACGACACAACAATAGGCCCGTAAGCAACATTATCTGGGTGGGCCCAATGAAGTTAAACACGTGATAAGAATATAGGGCGACAGTTCCATAAATAGGCCAAGAAGTTAACCAACCAGAAACGTGCCCCATACATACACACACCACGCTCTCTCTTGTTGTGCCTGCGCAGTCGCAGTAGTTCTGATCCGCACATGATACGAATTATAGTACTGTCTGCACCCTCTCACCCGCATAAAAAAAACACCACCCCTCGTCCACACACACGCTCTCTCCATTCATCTCCTGGTCGCAATTTTCACTCACTGCAGCAGCAGCGTCCACCATTCCCTCTTCGGTTCTTGTGTTTATTTTGGGAAGGTTTTTCTGTTCTTCCAGCAACTCTTCTTTGCTTTTTCTTTTCTGGAATCCGCTTATGTACCTTTTTATCCATCGTCGCTAACATATTGTATGTAACGGTTATGGTTTTAATCAATGCTCTGGATTACCCATAATTCCAAGTCATAGTGTAAAAAATAAAATACTTGAATACATCATTCTTTTAAGATCTTTATTGTGGTTTGAAACATATTGTATTAGTGTATGTGTTACCAACTCTCTAATGAACTATACAGATTCACTTCAGTATCAGGTGGGTTTAAGAGGAATTTTTCACACAATTACATCTGCAAAGAGACATCCTAGTCTACAATTTCGTAGGGGCCTACCAGATGTCAGTGATGGGGCCCCTAAGAGGTCGTAGGCCCGTAAGCAAATGCTGTCTCTGCTTACCGATATTTACTCCATTGTGTTGACCACTTATGTCCACATCACATCGACAAAGTGTGCAGAAGCAATAGAATGGGTCATAACTACTTTTCATCATTAATTCATCCTCTTTTGGTCCATCCAGAGTTAAATGAGGTCTTGCGTTTTGGCATGATGCAAACATTCAGATAGTTGATACATACATATTGTGCTGCAGCCCAGCAAAAAAAACTAAAAACAAAGAAAAACCCTGCTCTTCAAGCCTGGTGTCTCATAAAGGAGAACAAATACGCATCCGGCTGGATGTTGCGCTGGACGCCAGACAGCGCATTGAAGATCTGGACTGTCCGGCATGAAGCCAGACATCTGACCACCCTAAGTGTGCCTATGGCAACATATGGAAACTATCAACACATAGTCAGGATAAAATGCAACTCTATTACAAAACAGTGAGAATCACCTGGGCAAATAATTGCAGACTTAATCAATGTATGAGTTTTAACTGACGGAAAATCAAAGTTGCAGTGTTACATTATAGTATTCAATGACCGTATTAACATTGAGTATGTGTCTAGGAGCAACAGAGTTAAATTAGGCAAGGTAAGCTATTATTTGTAATCTTAATCAACTAAATCAATGATTCCCAAAGTTTGGATCGTAATGCTACTTGTCTTTTTACCATTAACATTTTGTATCCTAATAATCTTTCATAAGATCCCCTTCCCTGGAGCCTTGTTAATTATAGAACACCGATCATTACTGTAAATAATTAATTTACTAGCCGGACTGTAGAACTTGAGTGCCTGAGGAGGTATTTGATTTAGGTATGTTAGACTGAAGATGAACTATCTCACTGACAGATTCTCTGGGATAAGAACCAAACTATGAGAACCTTTATTGTACTATCAGTGAGATTAGGAGGGTGACTTTTAAAACTGCAAGTTCAGACTCTCTTCTGCCAGCATGAATATTGCATTCGGAAATGACCTTATATTCATAAATACTGCGCTTTCATTTTAGAGAGAAGATAAACAGGGAGAAGGAGAGAAAGAGTGAGAAAGGGCCAGCCAGTGTCGATCTTGTTTTGATTGCTTTTAAATGGCGGTACAGAGCAATAACGCTGCCAACTTTCCTCTGAGAGAAATATCTGCTGACTATTCAGTCTACAAGTATCTCTTTATGCATGAATACTTCATTTTAAAAGTTAAACAGAGCTTTACATGAGTGTATATTGCTTTGCATCAAAGTTGGAATTCTTTCAAGTTGCTTCTTCATGATTGTGATTACAAATATTTTTTTTTCCACAGTGGAGGAGCAGAAAACCTTTGATGCTGAACGTTTTTGACAAACAATCCTATTAGTTTTGCAAGAAAACTTTGAACCAGTCTGGCTGTATAATCTGATTGAATTGTCTCTCTAAAGTGCCTTCAGATGACATGTGTTGAGTATTTGCGCTATATAAATAAACTGAATTCAACATAAAAAAGATAGATATTTTTTATTGGTAAATAGAATTGTATAAACTCTTAAAGATCAATCCAAATAGGCCTGTCAGGATGTAACATTTTTGTTTATGATAAGTTCAAAAAATTAGTACGATAATATTGTAGTTTCAGTAGGAATCCAAAGTGCTCTCACATTACATCTGTTGCTGTCGGCTTTAAAAGCAAATTTCATCTCTGTTTTTTTATGGCTCTGAATTGACATTTTTCAGAAGAGCAAGTAACAAAATATTTAACAACTTTTTTCTGTGTTTTTAAAGACTTTTGTAGAGGTAACAACATGAAAGCCCCAATGTGGGCAGTGAGGGCTGCTGTAAGCTACTGATGGGCAGTTTAATTCCACAGCGAGTCATGCCTGCAGTCGGAGCAACTCCCCTCTGTTTCCCATTGAAAATGAATCATACGTGCAACGCTTCCAATGATCCCCCTAAGGCAGAATATAAATACTACATTTAACCCAATATATATATTTTTTAATTTTAAAAAGTTTCAATTCAAAACAGTTCCTTGCATTGCATTAATACACAGCCTCATCCACTGTGTGTGCCTTTGCTAACTGTCTTTAAGCTGAATTTGATAACATAAGATTGATTTAGGTAGTTTTGGTTCAGATAAAATATTAATGAATACTTGAAATTTAGTTAATCTTTGGTTTTAAACATAATTAGAGTATTTATAATCAACTTCTGTCTTGCTAGTGTTAATATTCCTCTTTCCTCCAGACTGGGATAATAGACAACGAAATATGCAAATTAGGTGCTTTCTAACGACTTCTAACAGCAACTTCTAATGACTTTTAGGACAGCCAATGGTGAATTTTCTTGTGAAGAGTTGGCAAAAGTAACTAGCATTCTGGCTATACACCTTTCAGTGATAAGGCTCTCATGATACAATCGATAGGGAACTGATAAGTGAAGGTATGAGAAGAGACTGATGCACCGGAATAAAAAGTCATCCAGACTCTTTCTAATGCATTCGGACATAAAGTTTTGGCAGTAAGAGATTCTAATGACAGATGGGTCAGCTCTTTATTTCAGCTCTGCAGGAGTATTTTCATTGGTTCAACAGCTTTATTGTGGCAAATACATTTCAAAATGTGTAAATTCAGAACATTTGTTCTCTGTCATGCCTGCTGCTAGCATATGCTTGTTTTAAGTGAAAACTAGCCCCTTCTTTGAATTCCAACTTTGACTTCCTCCCCCTGGTGGTTAGGGAAAATTAACACAAAAGCTGCACCTCCATATAAGCAGCATGGTTCAAAGCAGAACCCCACAGATATGGGATTATGAAGCCGATACTGATCGATATTGGGGTCTTTAAAAAAAACGATATCTGATATAATGGCCAATATCTGATATTGGCTGATGTTTGCTATAAATCAGCCAAAATACACGGGATATGCATTGTCCAACTATAGTTCTCAAAAGAACCATAAATATGATTCAAGACAAAGAAACAGAAAATAGAACTATAGAATTAAAATAAGCACTGTCAACACAAGACTATAGATACAATACATTTCTCTGGTGTGGATTTAGATATTGCCTCAAATTTTTTTTTTTTTGTCTTGCTGGCGCTGAAGCCCTGCCCAACTTTAACATTGTTGATGCTTCATACAACAGCTGTTACATCCTTAATGAAGTGGCTCCACACCTGACTGCCCACCCTTTGCCGGTGAAATCAATATATACCGTAAATCCTCTAATATTGGACTGTATTCCATTAGCGGCCGGGACTCTATAATTAGACCCAACAATGTTCCTGGGCAGTCCTCAACAACTTGTGATAGTAACATACAAGTACCACAGGGGGCAATGTTACGAATGTAACAAATCCAAGCCATTAGCATGGGAATTCCCATGCTTACACAAAGATCGTAGTGACCTTACACAATCGTTCTGATCTGAAAGACAAATGTGATTACCGGTAGGTCTGGTGGTAACCAGGCAGGGCTAAAATGACAGAATTTCGTTGGCCTTCGTTGTTCTGAATTTCCCTTGATAAATATGATACTGGTAGCCTACTTCCACTTAGCCTGCCTCAAGTAAAATTTTGCTGTGATGGCAGAACAGTTCCCATAATTTTTATTTTTTTTTACTTTGTTTCACAATTCAGTTGCTCAAAAATTGCAGCTGCTGGAAGATGTCTGAATAATGTTCTGTATACCGTTATGGGAACTGTACTTTTTCAATAAATGAAACTAGTATTTTATAGGTTCAGAGAGACACAAAATCTCCTTTTTATTCATTCCACTGGTAGTCTGTTTGATCAAATAGCAATAGAGGCCTGCCTCTAATTCTGGCCTCCTTCCAATATTGGCCTGGACCAAGATGCACCTGAGTGAAATAAAGGCCCCATCCTATATTAGAGGATTTACGGTATACATTTAGTGTATTCTCGTAATTAGATTTAAGTTCTACAGATGAGTATTTAAAACTGAAAACAAGAGGCTACCTCCAGCTTAAAGTGAAACAACACTTCTTCCAATGTTGTAAAGTTGTCCCCGTCCAATAGAGGACCCCACTGTGCTTTATTAGTATTTGCAACCTAAGTTATATCAAAAGCATGCTAGAGAAGAAACATGAATCAATCCAGAGTCTGGTCCGGATGGCGACAAGGATATAAAATGCACTTCATGTGGTTCTGTTTCTAAATGTAAACACTTGATAAACTCCTTAAATTATCACCTAAATAGCACCCATTTAGCTGTGTTGCACGAAGCAGCATTAACTTCCCTGCTGTGCTTGAAAGGTGAAAATGTGATGTTACAGTAGATAAGTGAATGTAACATGCCAGAAAAAGACATACCAGCGATAAGCATGGTAGATGGGGAATCATTTTGTGAGTTAATGCACTTCTTAGAGCCAAGTTTTGACATTCCTCTAAGAGCAACCAGAACCACCAATTTAAAAGTGCTGCTATAAGCAAAGTCTCTCCAAGCAGTGATTGTTAGACTACTCTTAAAAACAAAGAGCTTAGTCACAGTTATCATCCACTTTGTTGAAACAAACATGCAAATAGTCTGACAGCATGTCAGAGCGACATACCCCATATTTCAATGATAGTTTAATATTTTGTACAATAGAAAGTATGTAAGTGTTTTACAAATTTGATTTATCTTTTTTTTCAGTCAGTAACCTTCCTGTTTTGTTATATTATAAATAAGTATAATTTTTAAAATGTAGGCATTTGTTTTGTTGATCAATTCACTCATTCATACAGCTGGCTCAATCAACTGTTAAGATATAAGGACTGGGGCGCAGCTGTGGTGAAGTGGTTAACCGTAACTCATGTATCGATTCCTAACCTGATGATATTTGCTGTATGTCTTTGCCCTCTCTCTATACTCATTTCCTGTCTGCCTATTGAAAAAATAAACACAAAATAAATGCCACTATGGCCTAACAGTGGCCATATGGCCTAAATAGTCTTAAAATCTAACAGTTATATATTTTTTAAATCAGCATGTTGCAAAAAAGATTTATCCTTCTACATTATGCAAAGAGAAAATCATTGCTTATTAATTCATCCTTAATTAATAAGATCAATTAACTTTAGATTAATTCATTAATCTATACTGTACACTCCTACTTTATCCCTAATTAAAAATACATATTTGTTCTCTTGGTCATGCACATGTGCCATCAGGAAAAAAGTTGTATCACCCCTGAATTGCAATACGCACAAAGCCAATCCAGTGGCTGCAAATGAGCCCCAGGCTGCACCTTAGACACTCGTCTCAAATAGAATAGAGAATAGAGACAGAATAGAGAACTGTAAAGTGGAAGTAGGTCTTAAAAAAAAACATTTTAAAAGATTGTTTCACAAAGAAAAATGTCCACTTTTGTCCCTTTTGCCCAAGTAAATGCTATGTGGAAACACTTTTTGCTAAAATTACGGCTGCAGGTCCTCTTTGGTATGTTTTTAACAGCTTTGTACATCTCAAAGCTAGTTATTTTCTATTTTTTAGAAAAATATCACAACTTCAGTCAGACTGGATAGAGAACAGTTTTCAAGCACTGCCACAGCTTCTCCATAGGGTTTATTTCTTAATTTTGACTACTGTATTCTAACAAATGAACAGGCTTCAATATAAACTGCATCCTTTTGTATATTGCTGCACAATCCTGGTTTTTGTGCAGTAGATAGGCAAACCTCTGCTCCAGCCACTGACAGGTTTTTTCAGCAATGTCCTGTATTTAACCTCCTCCCCCTTCCTATCAACTCTCACCAGCTTTTCTGTTTCTCATGAATCAAACATCAATGGTCAGCACAGATCAGACAACCTCTCTTTCTATTAAGACAGACAGTTTTTTATCCATCATGTGTCAGTGTCTGAGCGGTCACCTTTTGAACAATGATTTGCTGAACTAAATAACACCTTCAATGTTACCCTGAACAACCTACTACCTTTCAGTTGAGGTGACAGCTGCTGTGTCAGCTTGATGCCAAGCACAGTCTAAGAACATTTCTATCATTTACTTCCTCTTGGACAGTGGTTGTGTTAAATAGCTACATATTCAGGGAAAAACAACAAAAACAAAACAAACTATAATGCATTAATAAGTGGTAAAAGAGCCATGTCAATAACAGACCATACAGGCTAACATTCCTTAGTACATTGAAGTTTGGGAAAAGGTGAAAAAACTAAAATCAACAAATCAAAGTCTGGTTACAAGTTTCAAATAGCCAAGTGTCAAACTCAGAAGGGAATAAAAGCAATACCATAAAAATCTATAACAGGACAACTACATCTTTTGTTTTGATTGAATGAATAGAGTTATTTTGGTAAAATAATTGCAAAAATAATTATTAAAGGGCAACACTGTAGCCACAGCTTCCCATGGAACACGCTGGCAACTGAGCCCTCTTATGGCGCTGTCACACACTGACGATTTAGCCAGCGTACGGAGACGTCCCAGAATCTTCTAAAATGCTGGCCTATGCTAAACTTTCTATGTATTTTTTTTTGGGCGTATAGAGTATTCATAACAAGTCCAGAATGTTCAGCGACAGCCTAACTTATAATGCATGGCAGCTTAATCCCCATGATGCCCAACCTGCATAAAAAGAACAAGAAGATTTCTCTAAGTTCGCAGTCACAGTATTGACCTAGCTGCCACCAAAAAATAAATAAAAAGAAAAAGAAAGAAAGATGGTTTGCAGTGTTTTTCAGCATCACGTCTGCTAGGAAGTTTGTTGGTTGTGGTCGTGGTCATGGCCATGGGCGTGAATGCAGGGAGGATCCATCACACTTACCTTCATCCCTACCGTATGAAGGGGATGATACAGGTTGAATAAGCTAGACACCATGACTTATGAGTAACTTACAATTAACGTTTGTCAACGACAGAGGGTTTTAGCGGAGCGGAGTGTGGAGCGAGCAGTGGAGCCGAGCTGAAGAAATATGGTGGAGAACAGAGCTCTTTTCAATTCAAAGGCCGGAGCGAGGATTTTGCTCCGCCCCAGTTTGCTCCGATATGCTAACAACGTCAATTAAAAATGTTGGATTATAAAATTTGTAAAATAACATTTATTTGATTTAAGTGTGGTTAAAAAGTGGGATGCAATATCATAAAAACATGCACTAACTATACTTAACAATACAGAGTAGGTTTACATAAAGTGATCGTTGTGGCAAGAGTGTGTTTTTTTTTTTGAAATGGATCGCATACATGCATTACACTCTATTATCTCATTGCAATGGGATCTTTTTTTAATGTAGTCTAGTAAAATAAATTAATAACTAAATAGGAAACACGAGGCAATATGAATGAAGCGAGGTGTTTAGTTCACAGCTGGGAAACAGTGCTATAATTTAAGAGCCAATTTAAAAAGGCAATCCACATGTCTCGGTCACATCATTAAATCAATGCTGTGTGTCCCAGGGCCCTGGCATAATTTAATGAAAGGAAAATGTCAGAGAATGCCTACTCCTGAAAATTTGAGTAAGCTTGGAGCGGATTTTGAGCAGAGCGTCCTGGCGCAACTTTGAGCAGCGGAGCGAATGAGCAAACATCCTCCTGAGTGGGGAGCGGGAATTGCACAGCACTCCGCTCTGCTCCGTTCACATGCTCTGGTCAACGATCACATAACTTACCTGTAGCTGATGCAAAACTTACTCATAACTTTTGTCAGATTTTAGTACATCGGTATAGGCAGGCTAAATCATTAAGGTGTGACAGTGCTATAACCACAAACAGTTACCGTCATCAGTTATTATAAGACAAGGCAAAAGAAGTGTCTTGCCTAAGGGCACATTGACAGATATGGACAGAGCTAGGGCTTAAACCAGCGACTTGAGGCACCACCGCCCTTAATGATCTAGCTACGCTTTATTTGTAAAACTTGAACTCCAAATTTGGTCTACACTGTTAATAATACTTAACTACAAATGTTTTTGAAATGTATAAATAAATAAAAAAAACCTGTTCAGAGCGATAGCCTTAACTGAATCCCAAATACCTGGCCAACTAAGCTCTAGCTGCTATGGCATGACAGAGGATGAAAGTCTGTTGAACCCAACATGGTGAGCCAGTGGGCGGTGAATTTAAGTCCATCTGCTACGTAATAATCTGTCATTTTGTGCAGCAATTTCGGTTGATTTTCACCTGAGATGATTCTAGCTTATTCACTTCCTTTGTGCTACTTTCATTCGTTCGAATTAACTCATTATGTTTTCTTCTCTCTGAATCTCTTTTAAGAGATGGTCATTACTTATCATATACCTCAATCTCACCCTGGCTTTGTCCTCTGTGACAGCAACCCACTGCATATACCCTCACAACATCCATTAACCTTCTCTGTGGCTTTATTCTCTTCCTTCTTCCTGGAAGATGTATATCTAACATCCTGCACCCCAACATTCCCAGCTTGCCTCTCTAACTTTAACCCTAGCTTTTCCTTTGGGAGATTAATGTCTGATCTTTTCAGTTTTGCCTTCCAATGAAAGTCTCAACATTTTAATTTTATCCACAGTACCTTTTCTACCCTGACTGAACATCAGCACATAAATCCTTAATAGATGGTAAAAGGACTAACCTGAAAAACACATTTCTCATCATAGAAACCACTCAAACTGCCACACTCACCACACGAAATGTATTACCCAGTACACAAATTCATAAGCAACTGGAGCCATGGGGCAAAGATATGTGGCAGAAGGAAGCTGGAATCAAACCCACAAAGATGACTTACCCTACTCACTAGGCCATAGTGTTGGCTGATAGAAAGAAGTACTATCTCTCTCCCTGCCAAATATGTACAATCTACTGTTGCTCTATCACATAAAATTACTCAAATGGGCTCTGAGTACCTTTTAAAGGAACTTTTACTAGAAAATAGATCACAGAATATTTCTACTTCATTTCTCTTGTGTGATATCTCTGGTCTTAGTACAGTGAGTTCATGCACTAAACTGTCTGAAAAAAACTCTGTCAGCATAGGTGCACTTGACCTGTACAGGAATAAAAGAAAAACTGTGCTGTGTGGGCAAAGGATTATCCTCTTCCTCTGCTGAAGTAGCTAAACGCCTCAACAGTAGAAGTGTAAAATTCCACCAAATATATGGACGATTCATGATATCAACGCAAACTTTAAGTGCTTGATTTACAGATTTACAGAGTGGCGACCTGTCCAGGGTGTACCAAGCCTCCCGCCCATTGACTGCTGGAGATAGGCACCGGCCCTACTGCAACCCTGACGGAATAACAGGGAGGATGGATGACTTACAGATTTCAATATTGATCACCTTGAACACTAAGCTTTATTTGACTAAAAGGTATAAAACTATGTGGCTTATTAACAAATCTATTATAAAAAAGTAATATAAAGTAAAGCTTTTGAAATTACCTGCTAAAAGGGTGAAAGATGGGGTAAATCCTGGACAGTCAGCAGTCTATCACAGGATGACACAAAGGCAAACAACCATGCACAGACACACTTTTACCTTGTTGGGTGTTTTGATAAACCAACCAAGTTAAGTGTGTATTCACACCAGAAAAGTCTTTTGGTCTTGAAGGAAGGAAGACTCTTTTTTTTTGTGGGTTTGGTTTAAATCTTTGCTTCCATTGGCCAGAAGCAAAAACAGCAGGCCAGATCACAGACTTTGAAATGGAGAAAAACTACAATCCTTCCTGCTTTGTATCTGTTTTGCACATTCATGCTGTTATTACAGTGCAAATCCATTTCACCGAAGTCCAGCTGGAAGTTGACTGAAACCACCTCAAAAAGTATGTCTTAGTTGGATTGTTTCCAGATCAGAGTTTGTCTTTTTTTCTTTAAGCTGCACAGATGTGTTTTTTGGACAGTGGGAAGAAGCTGAATTTTCTAGATAGAACCCCTGATTGCACAGGGAGAATAAACACACTTCATGCAGAAACGCCCCAGGCTGGGATTCAAAATCAGAACCTTCTTGTTGCAAGGCAACTGTGATATACTGTTCCACTGTGCAGTTAAATATTGATCATTTTCTCATAAAAAAAAAAAAATAACATACAATTTACAGGAAATAGTAAACAACCATAATTTTAGTTTTACACATGTTTTGCAAAGTTTTATCTGAATAGCAACATATTTGGCAAAAGCCAAACACAACAACATATCCCAGTAAAACATAATGCCATGCTCAAAGCACGGTGGTGGAAGAATTATGTTTAGGGCCCCTTCTCTACCCACAAAAGCTGTAGGCCTCTTCGAGCCATTAAGCCAACCACAAACTAATCTGTATCCTAAAGCAAAGTCAAAGGAAAATTCATCAGAAAATTGGCCCCAAAATAAGATGAACATCAGGACAAAGAACCCAAACACATTACAACAGAATGGCAATAAGAGAAAGTATTAAAGTATTCCAGTGGTCTAGTCAAAGTCCAAATCTGACTTGAATGCAACAGTAAAACTAATGGACAAAGTTTCTCCAACCTTTCTCCATGCTGCTCTGCTGTACTACCAGGAATAAACAAAACCACCAGAGAGAAAAGTTGCTGCTGCTAAAAGCTAATCTAAATGCCGTTGACCTGGGGCATATTTGGTTTGCACAAATCTTCCTCTTTGCTTTGCTTTTGTTCAACTAATAGATATAAATTTTGTTGGGTTTTTTTCATATAGTATTATATTTGAAAAAGAATTAATTGTATAATTCAATGTAACCTATAAATTCATCAATAAATAAATGAAAGTATTCTGCCTTTAAAACCCAGTAAAAATTTCTTTAGAGTTGCCTCTGACTGTTTGAAGTTATAACTGCTAAGTGAGGTATTAGCTTGTGATCCAGCTATTTTACTTTCTTTATCATGTTTTATTTTTACTTTCTTTTATTCTGCTTTGTTGTGGTCCATATGTTTTATTCATTGTACAAATGTTTTTGCTTTTATTCTGCTTTTATTTGTCTTCTATTTTATTATCTAATTAATATAAAACACTTTGAATTGTCCATGTACTGAATTGTGCTATACAAATAAAATTGCCTTGCCCTTCCTTGGAAAGCTTGGGAGTCAATGTTTGACCACCATTTGCTCACTCCTCACCCCCACACCCTTAGATTCTGGGGTCCAGGATGGTGCTTGTGTCACTAATTTGTTTCGCTTCATCAAGAAACTTAAATCAGTTTTGGCTTAACCTCTAACCTAAAAAAAAATCTGCTCCAGACAGAAAAGCTAAGAATAAGAAAAATCTTTTTTGTCACTTTATAATGGCTGTTTTTTCCCTTAGTTTTCCTTTTTCTGTCAGATTTTCTGCTCATCTTTACACCTACAGGGATCCATCAACATACCTGCCATCCCTAACAAGAAGCACGCTGAGCGACTTCTCACTACATCTGCCTGTGTTCTCCTCCTGTAATTAATTCAGATGGTGCGAACAACAACATGAGCCCAGCATCGATTTCCTTCTGTCCTGTATTCTCCATTTCTTCTCCCCAGTCTCTCAATCTTCTAAGACAGCTTATACATCTGCATGCAATATCTTATCAATCTAAGATCAGTGGTGGGGATACGCCTCAAGCTGAGACAATGAAGATGATATCACTGCTGTTCATAGACACCCGGGCATAATTAGAGCTAGTGCTAACAGCCAGTGCTAGTGATGACATTTTAACTGAAAAAAATTTTAAATATTTAACTATACAAGTTATTAATCTAAATAAAATTAAGGTTTACTTTATGAAACGATTGATAGAAATTGTTGAATATTTTTTACAATATTCAGTATTTGAGCTATATTTGAAGATGAGTTCTGTGTCTGATAAAGTTGAATTGAAGAACATTCCCTGCAAACTCAGCATAACTATATCACAATTTCAGATAATTTCTTAAATTGCAACACATGGCTATGTTAATTTACTTCAGCTGGGATATAAATTGTACTAGCTGTAGTTTTTGATGAGACAGTTATCATTGGCTTCGCTGGCCATACAGAGGAATCAAATGCACAAAGTCATTTCCTGAAAATTTTTGTGGAACAAAAATACACTCATTGAAAATACATGAAGTTTTATAACAAGCCATTGGAATTTACTTTAGATAGCCTTCTACAAAAGAGGGCAGAAACTCCTTTTTTAGCCATGGGCACCTTCTAAGAACATAATCACTTAAGCTAGTTAAACTATAACTTATTCCGATTCTTATGTTAGTTCAATTTCTTACGCTATGCTCTTTCTGCTTTTTCTCATAGTAGCTTCATCTGGTCTGTTTCTGTTTGGCTGTGACTCCATCCTGGAGAGAAATATCAGCTGCCATCAACACCTTTGTTTATAGATGTTGGAGATCGGCCTGTTTTTAAGTGTAGTCCTGTTTCTCTGACTGTGACTGGCTGGATGTTCTCTCTTCATCCTCTCTTATGGGAGCTGGCTCAGAGCTTGTCTGCCTGGCTCTGTGTTTCCTGGACAGGGCCGCCTTTTACAGTTGTTTTTTGTATCTCTGCTTCTGTCTCCTTGAACCCTAGTCGGCCTCTGCAGATGGCCGCTCACACTGAGCCTGGTTCTGTTGGAGGTTACTTCTTGTTAAAAGGGAGTTTTTCCTCTCCACTGTAGTTAAAAGCATGCTTGGTGTGAGGGATTGCATTCGAGTCAATGATTCGATGCAATCAACTGGTTTTCCTTGAATAGAAAACCTTAAATCAATATGACTGTATGATCTGGTGAACTGCAAAGTGCCTTGAGATGACATGTGTTGTGAATTGGCACTATATAAATAAACTGAATTGAATTGAAACTGAATTATTATTTAAGAAGTGATTCATGAAAACTCCTTGAAGATATTCAAATCACAAAACTTCGTAAAACCTTCATTCTGAAACTTTGCCATTACACTCATAGCATCTTTACACCATTTTAAATGTCAGATCTCTCATCTACAGAAAATCTGGTATTGTCAATTGACAAGTATCTGTGGCCAATGTAAGGCACCCTGACTTTTATCTGACATATTCCATAGTTTGAATGCTAAATATTAGTTTTAAGAATTTTGAATAATTTCAAAAATACTATATGCCCATGTCTGGCAGTCAAGTTCACCCTGACAGCAGGCCAAATTTTAGATGGGTTAGAAAGCTGGTTGGAGAGAAAATAGAAACAAACATCCATGTTGAACATAAAACCAATCCTAAATGGAGGAGGTGGTCTTATCTTTTAACTTCTTTACACCTACTCAGCAGCCCTGAATTTATTTGATTTATCATTAGCTCAGACCTTGGGACACTTATAAGGACATTTTAGATCAACAAGGTGCCACGATCTGACACTGGAGTGATCAGAAGGAATAGAAAAGGGTTGGAATGATCCTTTAATAATTCTAGAGTGGGGAGAGGTGTCCCTCCATTTAACCCATCTTAGGTAGCAATGTGCTGCCACACTGAAAAGCACACTGGGGAGATACCTGAGCTCAAGGGTCTTGTTCAGCCAGATTGACCATCTTAGGTTTGAACCAGGGGCACAAACGCCCTGCTCCCTAAATATTGAAACCTACAAGTAGGTATGTAAAAGGGAAACAAAAAATGCATTGCAGACTTCCTGGTTGGACACATCACTCTCTTAAAGGTCGTGACTTTTCAAAGTTGTATTTTATATAGTGGTAAAACTTGTTTTATTAATTTCATGCCTAAACTTGTACTTCTACTGGTTGTCTCGCGTTTCATCCGGCACCAGGCCACGGATGCTGCAGTCTCAGCAGAGACTCTCCCTAGATACCTCCTCCAGCTCCTCTAGGAGAGGCCGAGGTGCTCCCTGGCCAGCAGAGAAATGTCATTCCTCCATCGTGTCCTGGGTCATCCCCTGGACCTGCTCCTGGTGGGACGCACATGGAACGCCACCTCACCAATCTCTGCTCCACCTGAGCTGACTCCTTTTGATGTGGAGGAGAAGCAGCTCTACTCTGAGCCTCTCCCAAATGACCAAGCTCCTCAACCTTTCTCTAACCTTGATCTCCCACTCCATTCTACCCTGAGTTGTGAACAGGATGTCAAGATACTTGAACTCCTCTACTTGAGGCAGGAACTCAACTCCAACGTGAACGGGATAACCAAACTTTTTTCTGGTCGAGAACCATGGCCTTTACTAGGAGAAGCCGATTCTCATCCCAGCCCCTTCACACTCAGCTGCAAACTGCCAGTGCCTGCTATAGGTCTTGGCAAGAGGGATCCGGCAGAACCACGTCATCCATAAAAAAAAGGGACAAGATCCACTGGTCCCCTAACCATCTAAGGTTGTGAACAGGACCGGTGACAGAGTGCAGCCTTGTACGAGTCTAACATGCACAGAACAGGTAAATTATTGCCGGCAATGTGGCAAACTTCTGCTCTGCTCCTACAGAGACCAGATGGCCAATAGTAAAAAGCCCCTGACTCCAGACTCCTGAATCGCCCTCCACAGGGCACCATGAGGGAAATGGTTGCACGCCTTCCCAGGTCCACAAAACACATGTGGACTGATGGGGAAAACTCCCAAGTATCCTCAAGCACCCTGCAGAGGATGTAGACCTGGTCCACTGGTCAACGGTGGCAACGTAAACCACACTGCTTCTCTTAAAGCTGAGGTTTAACACTCAGCCAGTCTCTCCTCTCCTCTCAACACTAAATAGGGCAGTTCCACTAGGTTTATCACAAATGGACATCTACCACTATCACAAAACCTCTTATGGCCTAATGTCATTCTTCTATGTTAACACACACAAAATAAAGACTGATTCAACCCTGACACTTTTTGAGAAGAACTTAGTTGCCATCTTCAGTTTTTTGCTGTAACCTCTAAGAGATAGCTTTCTTTGGAGTGCTGCCTTGCTTCTCTATGTAGGTGTAAGAAAAAAACGTATTTTGTCTAACATCACAGGATTAGAACCTGTGACAGCTGTTTTTAAGACTTAACCTCTGCACCACCCCTGTGCCCCATTCATTGTTTTACTTTTCTATAACTCTTAAACCCACTGCCGCTAGTTGGCAGTGCAGCACTCAGGATCTCTTCATGTAGCTGTTGCGCATTAGTTGCAGCAGAACAAAAACAGGATCTTATGAGTTTTTCCAAAGCTATATTGTTATAAAAATCCCAACATATTTTCATTGGTAATCTATTGAGACATATTGGGATAGATGTATCATGACACATGTATTGTAATACATATCGTATCACCAAATTCTTACCAACATCACAGCCCTTCTTCTCTGTATGCTGTTATGATGATACTGTATATTTTGTCATGTTCTGCTGAACAGGAACCTGCTATTTAACAGCATTAATGTTGATAAGGATCTGGTTTCTTCTGATCCCTTCCTATTTTTAAAAACTTAAATGAATAAATTAAACCACTAGGCTATTACTCCCACTAGGTCCAGTTACTCACATGCCATCCTGCCCAGCAGTGACCTTTACAGACCTATTAGTGTGATTGTTCTGACTACAGTCTAGAGGCCTGTTACTTCCAGTCATGTTGAGAGCTTAAGAAGCACATACAAGGAAAAACATTTCCAAGAAGCAGCAGAGGAAAATTACTTCTACTTTAGCACTTATCATGTCCTGCATGACTGAGGATTGACAAAGACGTGCAGACTGTAAATATCTGGTCAAAGAAGCCTCACAAAAACTGACAATCCTATCAGGTGATCTATAGCAGGTTTTTTGCTACAATCAGGAAATGCTAATGGTTAAGTTCTTGGGGTAGTGTGAAATAAATAACTATATGATTGCTTTCTTAGTACCGGTATAAACAATCTGATCATACTTTTTTTTTTATTGGGAGAACATACACTAGGAAATCTAGAATATTGTTCTTTGAGCAGACAAGTCTAACATGTATTTACAGGACAACAGAACAGATTATACTTTTGCAAGAATAAAACACAAAATAATTGAGAGTAACTATAAGGTATTCAGTACTTTGAATTTTCTACTACTGATATGTGAAATACAGATAAACTTGCCTTGCCTTGCATAAAGGCTGGAATCTCATGCTTTGAACTTTCCCTTTCACTTAGAAAACTAATTAGTGTTAATTCATTTTTGATGGATGAGTAAAACTTGGTTACTATTTGGTGTTTACATGTAGCAGTAATTAAATAACTTTTTGCAAATTGAAAATAAGAATAGCTATTGGCATTTTAAATTCTTAATAAAGAACTAAACATATAATGTAGAGTCCTATTTTTTACATAACTGTAGGTCTATAAAACATCTTTGCCAGGTAAATATTAAAGTTTTTATCAGAACTCTAGCAACTTTTAATGTGACCTTGTGTCTTTCTGCATTTCAGGATAAGGAATTTGTAATTATAGCCAGTCTTTCACTTTGTATTATCTCCTGTTTTTAGAATCTTGTTCAGTCCTTGAAATTGCAGCCTTGCAAACTCTTGAAAGAGTGTTTGGTACAACATGAGATGAAAAATCGCACATAAACCAAAAAATTGGCAAAAAAAGAAGTGTACCTTTGAAAAAGAATACAGCACAGAGGGGTTAGAAAGTTCAGGAAGTAAGGTGACCTGAAGTCTGATGATGCACAAAAGAGCGTAAAGGAAGTAATATATCATGCCAATAAAAGAAGGCGGTAAACATGTACGGGATGAAGATTTTGCTTTTGGTTCGTTAAGTTGTCAACATGTAGACTGACCAGCATAAAGAAGAAATCATGAAATGAAAAAAAAAAACACATAATCAGCCTAAAGCATAGCATACATTTTATATTCTGTCTTACAAAAGCGCTCGTATACCTTTAATTTGTCTACATTTCCTCCACATTGTACCCAGGATCTTGAAGTAAAGTTCCCACTGAAATTATGTATTTCGGTGGGAACACAACATAAAGCTTCACTGTTATGTGGAAGGTGGCCTATGGTAACTATGTGTCATGATTCTGGACTTTTTGGCTTTGTTTAA
>NW_015150960.1:117947-136960 GCF_000732505.1 Cyprinodon variegatus
TAAGAGGCTGAGCTCGTAGATGATGATAAATAACATAGTTATGTATAATATATTACATTTATGACTGTATATCCCTGTAATTATTACACACTGTAAGTTTAATTTTTCTTTTTGAGTTTTCAGTTACACTTTGATTCATGTCTTTCTGTGTTATCTAATTTATTGGTTTTATTTCCATTTTGTGTCACTCTAGTTGTTTTCTGGTTGTATTTCAGGTCTTATGTATTTCTCGTTTACTCTCTGTTGCCCCCTTGTGTCAATCTCCTTTTCCATAGCTCCCTTCTAGATCCTTCTGTCCACACCTGCTTCCAATCAGTTGATTACTCCAGTCTTTGTTCTGTTTGGCATTTATACTCCTCCTCTGCAGTTGCTCAGTGCTGGATTCTCTTTGTTCTTTTGTTTCCTCCTTAATCTATGTGTCCCCCTTTGTTCTGGTTCTTGTTTTCCTTGATTAGTTATTTTTTGGATTTATTAGTGATGCGTCATGGAGCATTTCGACATATTGGCAAATTGTATTGATACTCTGTCGATACTGTGGGACTGAATACTGACAGTATTAAAATCCCTACAGGCAGCCTCTTTCACAGACTAAAATGACATTTATTTGATGACATATAATGATTTAAGCTATATGTTTGCTATAACGTATTATTTAAGATCTTTATTTAAACTGATTATGTGATATTTTTAGATACAATCCATAAATATGAACTTATATGGGGAACATTTAGGTAAACGTGAATAAGGATGTTTGTGGACTAAATCTTTTTTATTAAGAACAGAAAACTAAGAGTCCATTTGAAGTTCAGATAAATTCAGAGAGATAACTGAACAGGATGAGACAACAAGAAATTTAAGACAAATATAAGATCAAAATGGTCCCAATCAGCCCAATCTTTTCTTTTGCCTTGAGGCTGTTCCATATTTCTTGATTAATTTGATGGTTTACCCGTAAAAGATCAGAGAATGTTTTGGCGGATGTGTTGCATTGACGGATGTGCTTATAGCACAGCTAGTGCATCCGTCAGTTCTAAACAGCTCCTAAATTGGTCACATGACTTTCTTGAGACGATGTGTGAACCAAAACAGGGTTTTTCTGTTAGAGCTGGACCCACGTTCCGAGGCATCTGTGCTGCTGGAACCACTATTAGAATTTATGCTTCTGTTCCTACTACTTATTAAATCAGCAAGAAACCACCTCAGTTTCCTTGTCTGAATTGGGGTCCTCTAAAAACCTCCGCACAATCTGACACTGTGGAGGAGCTGCAGATATGTACTGCTCAGGTGAGAGCATCATTTTGGGCAACAACTCCAAGTTGTGAGCGCTATGAATCTGGCCTTTAAAGTGCAAGTGGCAAATATAATCCACTGTTGAAAGAGATCCATTATACGCCAGGAGCAAAGTTTGACATCAGCCAGAGAGAGAAAGCAAACATGTGGAGGAATATCCTGTGATCAAATGAGACAAAAGCTGGAGTCCACCATGAAACCATAGTGGTGGAGCTAATGCAGGGTGACCAGAGAAAAAACTTATTAGAGGGTGCAAAAAGCCTTGAACCGATTTTACTGACAGGTTCTTTATACCACAATCTCTTTTTATATTTTCACAAGTCATCACATTTGGCTCAGAGCTTATGGAATCGGGTTTCTTTTATTACAGACAGTAGTGTTCGTCATGGGTTTGCTGCAGCCTCACTCCACCTTTAGGATCATCAAGGATTCATGTCAAACTACTTTGATGAAGCCTTGCTTTCTGAACAACACGTTTATAAATATGAACTGCAGCTGTGAAGTTAATTGTATTTCGCATTTGGTTACAGCTCACAATTATCAGGTTGATTGGAGGTTTGAAGAGCCCAAATGCAGAGAGGAAGGCTGAGGTGGTTACTTACAAGTTTAATAATCCAAAAAAGTGCAACTGAGGCAAAAATACACAAACATAAATCCACAAAACCCAACAAAATACTGAAACCCAGAAAAATTTACATGAAGGGTAAATAAATGATGACGCCGAAAAACCAGCAAACAGTAATTGAGCAGGAGGCGTATAAATGGGAGACAGAAACAAAGACCAGGCTAATCAGCAGATTGGGAGCAGGTGTGGACAGAGGAATCTAGAAGGGAGCTAGGAGAAGGAGACTGATACAAGAGGGCAACAGAGGGCAAACAAGAAATACATAAGAACTCAAATACAATAAAAAAATAAATAGAATAATAAAAAAAGGGAAATAAAACCAATGAAAACTCCAAGAGAAAACTTAAACATAACTAAAACCATGACAGCAATTAGGTGCCTTCAAGGTAAGTTTCATTATTAATGTGATTAAAAAAGCCATTTATGTTTGCACATTGAGTATATTCTGGTTTTTGTAACTATAACAATGTTAGTGTAAAGTCTGTCACTTGATGTCTAAATGTTTATCAAATATGTAAGAAAGTATTTGTTGCTCAGTGTTTAGGAACAGCAATGTTTCTAAATATAGCTTTTATTTCATTAGTTTTTAGAATGGCAATGCTGAGTGATCCTGTGACCTTGGAATAAATCCTCTGTAAATACAAAACTTTCCCCTTCTGTGACGGATGGGAGTAACAATTGAGATGAATGCTTTTTTTTAGAGCAATGACCTCAACATACAGCCAAAGTCACATAGAACAGTTATTATTGACATTGTGCCTGTTTTCAAAAGAGCAATCTGTAACAGATGACAATGTTTAGGGTTTTCCAAATCTGACGACTAATTCCACATTTACCTGAGTTTAAAAACAAGGCGTACTAGTTAGCTGTGTCCAAAATATTTATCACAGGCTGCAAAACTGTTAAGATTCCAAAATACCTTGACTGCTTTTCTTTTAATTGAAAATGCAAAAATTATGTTTCATTCATACCTGCTCAGAAATAAATTAAAAAATCTATATATATATATATAACTTAATTTTTTTTTTTTTTGTTAAGTCAGATTGAATCTGTGAATCACTGAAGATCTGAAACATCTCACTGGTTTGCTTAAATTATAAAAAAAAAAATCATAAAATTATTTAAAAAAAATAAATAAACCCACAACGTCCTATATAATAGTAATAATACTCCTTTTATCCTTTTACAGATTGTTTGGGGATATTTCAGATTGTTTGTTATTTTTTTCTTAAAAAATAACAACTAAACTATTCTACTGAGCCAAGTTTACAACATAGCTGAAACTATAAATGAAATTTCATTTATCGGCTATATCGTCTCTGCCTGTGTTTTTCTCCTATTGATGACGCTGGATGAAAAGGCTTAACTCCGGTGCTTTCCACTGACCCCTCCCCTTCCTCATTTTTGAGGAGGGAGGAGGAGTGGACTATCGCATCAGGTAGTCAGCACGCATCATTTTGTACTTCTGCAGCTTTAGAGCCCCGTGAGGAGTTAGTGAGGTAAAAAAAAAACAAATGACAGAGGCGAACCGCTGAACCTATGCGAGCCAGTATGTCGCATTTGTCATAAAACAGTAGCAACTAAGAGCAGCAATACAACCAACCTACCCATGCACCTAAAGCACAACCACCCAGCAAAGTTTCTCCAGCTGGGGACAAAATGTACAAGCGGTGGCCCGTCTGTGTCTTCAAGTTTGCGACAGTCCACCATCACTGAAGCAAATAATCGACAGGCAGCATACAAAAAGGACGGCGCAAAGTGGAGCGCACTCACAGACAGCGTAGTTCATTTAATTGCTAAAGAGATGCTTCCATTTACAGTAATATTGTTGAAAAGCCGGCATTTAAAAAAATGTTGCAGACATTTGATAGACAGTATGAACTCCCCAGGAAAACATATATATCACCAACGTGATATTTTGTATATACGTTTTTATTTTCACTGTGGTTTTATCTTGTGTTTATTTTTTATTCAAGTGTATTTTAAGTTAACAGAGACTGAGAGTCCATTTAATTTTTTTCTCGTTTTATTTTTTGCAGGAAAATGCATGCATTATTACGTCATTTCCATTAGATCAGTGTAAAAAGGTCTTCAAACAATATTATTGCTTATTGCAATAATTTTTGAGACAATTAGTCTTTTTGCAAAATTTGTTATCGTGACAGGCCTAATGGTTGGTGAAAGATGAATAATTGTCTTGTACCTTTAATAGTTACATTTGTTTTCTGTATATTTTAAAGGCATTGTTTAAATGAAAAAGTCACAGTTAGATGTTCTTTAAATGTCATTCTGTATCAGCCTCCTGAGCTGGATAACTAAATGTATTTTGTTTTTGGTCAAGTCCTTTTCAAAGTCACTCCAAGGGTTGCAAGTAACCCCCTTGGCCATCCTTTAGAAACTCCTGTACTGAGTGAATAATTGATACATTGAGGCTTCTGGAAACCCCACCTACCTTTATGTGTAAGCTAATTATACACTTCAAAGGACACAAGAAATCGTTATTAGAGCCAAAGGAGAAGGAATGAGCAATTGTTGTTGTATACACCCTATAATGTGATCTTTAAACTTAGATTGTATTAGCCTTGCTGCATAATTTGTTCTCCTTCTGAGGTCAGTGAAAACCCTTTCACCTTTAGACAACTGACACGAGGTCAGCAGTTTCAGACTCATTATTGCACAGCGACATGTAGAGTTTCTGTTTTCTGTGATGAGACAATGAAGGGTGAAGAGGTCTATGTGGGGAGTGAGCAGTGAGTATAAAGGCTGCTGTCTATAATTCCTTTCAAAAACAGAACAGTAATGTGTGGCTCCGTACTATGCTCTTCCTATCGTCAGCATTGACTGCTTCAAAACCCAACTTTTTCATCAATGTAGCTCAAGTCTATACAAAAACCTCCTCAAGTGGCAAAAACTTCCTCAGGAACTTTGGTGAAACTCATAAAAACCAAAAGCAAGTCTTCTGATAGAAAAGTTGAGCAGAGGCAAACAAGAAACATATTGAAACGTCTTCAAAAAAAACAACAAAAAACTGAGCAAAGGTTTGGCTGCCTTTGATTTAAGCCAGTTTTAACTTACATATAGTTGCTACCTGTAATGATATGTGGGTATGATGAATTATTGACCCAAGCCTCTCTACCAATTACCTGTGGAGATCAGATCCACCCTGCTACAATAAGTGGTTACTGACAATGGATGGATGAATTAGAGAGAAGAGTTGCCAAAAATTGTGTCCTTCATTTCTTCGTCCTCTTTTGCTAATTTGAGATGAGGGATCTTGAGTATTTATAGTCCTTACACCATGTTCTTGCTAGTAAAAAAACTTGAAATGAGGGGGTTTCCTCATTAGCCATAAGTCTCTTCAGGAGACAGCATGGCAGTGGCCTCATCATGGTGAGAGCATATGCGAAGGTGGATGAAGCTAAACGGAGAACAACTCTTCAAGAAAACGTAAAAATCGAGTGAGCGTGGAGCGAATATTTGCTCATTTGCTTAATGCAATACATTGTTTGGATTGAATTAACAGCATTTAGCATTCCCAGTTTAAGAGAGCAGAAGCTGAGACTAATAAACTCTTAATGCTACCTAGATATTTATATTCTATGACCAAAACTTCCAAAGCTACTGTACTACCTCCAGCAGGATAATGAGCCATGTCACAAAGCTAAAATCATCTAATGCTGCGTTCAGACCGCAAGCAGCAGAGGCAGCAGGAGCAGCTAGTTCACATGCAAAGTCAATACTCGACGAGCATCGAGGCGGAGCAAAAGGTCCTGCAGCGCGTTTTGAGCAGAAGGTCTGAGAAGAAACTGCGTCGGGAGCGTTTGAGTGTTTGAGCTGAAACTGCGTCGGGAGCGTTTGAGCATCTGATGCACTGCAAGCGCAGCTGTTGCTGGAGTTGGAAAAATTGAACTTTTGCTGCTCGACGCGCCACATCAACCAATCAGAGAAGCTGATCTGGGAGCTGGCAGGGAGAGAGAGACATCGCTGATGATATAAATCACTATGATCACTCCACTGAAACAGTTTAGTAACGCCTATATTAACTTAAAATGCTGAAATCTGCTGGCAAAACATGTTTGCTTTTATTATCCTGGTGCCTGCAGTTTGGATTTACATTAAAAACGCCTCCAAGCTGCCGCGGCAAACTGCAAAGGGACAGCCGGGCCAGAAGCTGCTGTTGAATGGGATTCCTAGTGACAGCGCACCGCCGGTATGTGGGGATCTGAGCGGCTCTGACAGCGAAATAATATTTGAAGGCAGGATGGTAATCTGGATGAACTGACTGCACTGACGATGGTGGACTTTCTAACTAAAAAACATATTAAAACTACTTTTTAACCCACTGATCACAGTATATACTGTATAGCTGCCATTGTTACAGACAAAAAAAGGAGAGGGTAGCTCCACCCAACGTGCATCAGACCCACTTTTTCATCGTACAGCTATAGCAGCAGAGATGCTTCAGCCGCATGTCAGAACTAAACTATACAAATATAAATGAAGCAGCACACATGTTTTTGCTGCTCTTGCTGCTTTAGGTGTGAACGTAGCATAAGAGGTTTGTAGGACATGATAATAATTTGGTAATATTCCATCATATATGCAGCTCTCAATCTAAAAAATGCATATTTGAGAAGTGATTGATTGAGAGTTTTGAATCCTGGCTGAGAAATCTACTGCCTCTAATTTACAGCATTATTTAACTATGGCCCAATATCTCTGAAGAATGTTTCTAATACCTCTGCTGAATCAATACCACACAGTGTTTAAGCAGTTTTGACAGTAAAAATGGGTCCAATCTGAGTGCTAAAAAGCCTTACCTGAAGCTTAATATGTTCCATTTCAACTTGTGTTTCTGTTATGTCTGCAAATACGCTGCCATTAACGATGTAGCTTCAGACGCTCATTAATCTCCATGTGGCTTAATGGGCTGAGGTGTCAGATGGTGCAGAGTTAGGGACCAGATGAAAATGGATGCTGGCAGCTTTAATACCAACATTGTGAAGATGTCAAATCCAATTCTACGGTCACAGCACTTCCTGGATTTGAAGTTTCTCTCTGAATTCTTTGAAGCAATATTTTTGACTATCTTGTCAGCTGTCCAGCCTCCAGTCTAAGAGGTGCTGAGAGGCTTCTGCCTTAGTTTATGTCATAGATAAAGTAGTGCACTGCTAGTGTGCCTTTTTCCGGACATCTAAATTACATTTTTTCTTATCTTGAATCAGCATTTACTCGTTTTCAGCACAGGCAGACCTGTTTTTAGATTTAACAATCACAAATCACCTAGCGTTATTTCCATGACTTACGAAATCATAGTTCAATCTGCAGCATCTCACCTGTCTGACTGCAAGCAGGAGTTTGCCGTAGGAGTAGACGATGACAGCGAATGGTAGGACAAGGCAGAAGGTGAAAAGGCTGATTATGTAGGAGATGTTGTTTGGAGTCTGGGTCTTCCAATCAACAGAGCACGTGGTGCCAGGGCCCTCGGGGCCGTATCTGCTCCAGCCTAGTAACGGAGGCACAGTCCAGGCTATGGAGTAGAGCCAGGAGAAGCAGATCCCTCCCAGCGCTGGACGGAAGTCTCTGCCATCGGCCATGTTGGGCACCATCATGGTGGAGTAACGCTCGTAGGACAGAACAGCCAGCGAGATCAGGGAGACAATGCCTGAGGGACGTGGACAAGAAGCACATGGATTAACCACTGATTGGCTCAAATTTCCAGTGTCCAAGTGAATTTTCTGCAGCGTTTAACCTTAGAACATAAAATCAGGATTAAAAAAGAAAAGGGAAGGATGGACAGATGAGAAATGGTTATAATTGTTTTTCTATTGCCTTTCATATTTTCCAAATGCACAAAACACTTGTAGCTGAAATCCAAACTTTTTGAGGGCTGTATGGAAATCCGGTACAAATAACCAATTAAAATATATAAGGAAATATATATATATGAAATGACTGATTGATTTTCTTGTGACTGCAGAGAGTTTCCAAGAGACTCATTTAAAATTATTCAGACATAAAATTTAGTTCATTTCCCTCTCACTTTGATCATCTTAGGGCCTTTTAGTTTTACATCTTTGATGCACAATCCAGCAATCGGTCCACAGACGTTCACTCCAACAAGATGTCACAGCTACTGTGAGCAGGACTCTTTACAAAAAGAATATCTAGATAAGCACAATCTTTTTTATTTCTTCTAAGCAGATCTGATGGAATTCATTAATTAACTTCTATTTCTTTACACTAATAATTCAGTTCATTTATATAGCACCAATTCACAACACATGTCATCTGAAGGCACTTTACAGAGACAAATAAACATTTAAGGTTAAGAACTGACATACTCAACTGCAAATTATAGTACAATGAAACATTCTTGGACATTTATTATCCTTAAATGTCAGATTTAGAAAAATCTATGAAATTACAAAACTTATAGTAGATTTTAGTTCATTATACAGGCAGAACTAAATGTGTAAGAAACCCAAAGAGGCTTCAGGTCTTGTTAGATATTTACTAAATGACTTAGAAAACAACAATAGCAACGTTTGTTCAGTGTGATCATTCAGGCAAAAAAAAAAAGGGAATTAATAAATAAAAACAAAACTTTCACAAATATGATGAGCCCTTCAACTCTACTGCGACAATCACCACCATCTGTGCTCCATAAAAAATAAAGGTATGGTGGTTAACAAAGCAGAAGAAGGTCATAATGAGTGTTTTAGTTCAATAAGACATTTATTATATTTTCTAAAGTCAATTTAAAACATTCTTACTAGCAGTAAGAGTCCAATTAAGGCAATTATTTTAGAAAAATCACCTGTTTGGCTAAAGATTTTTTTCCCTTTGCCTTGTTTTACAAAATTAATACAATTCACCACATGAGGTCAGATAAACCAGAATGACCCATTCACACATAACTAATTACCAGCATTTAAACACATGAAGACACATTTGCAGTTCATTTTGATAGATAATTGTTAACTAATGAACATATTCAGTGGTGCACTTAATTTTTGGTGAAGTACCATAAATCATCAATCAGAGTTAATCAACACATACAGACTGAAATGCTGATCTAGAGGCACTTTACCTCGACTCTGCAGCCTTTTCAAACACCAAGGACTTTAACTGCAGATATTCACATCATTTCTGTTACAAATGGAGGCTGATGCTTGTAATGAGTCAGAAAGCAAAATCTAAAGAAGAAAAATATAAGAGTAGGTAATTCCAAAATTTTTCCTCCATTATACGTACTGCTTTGTTGTTTTATGACAAAATAACCCAACAAACCAAAGCAGTTAAACTGTGACTAAAGCTTCTGCTTTCTGTTGGTCATATAGCTGCTTCCTTCCTGTTAAATCTTTTTTAAACACTTTGAACAACATGCTTTTACTTTTAGTAATCAGATACAGCAATTTATCACTTTTTAAAAATATTTTTTAACTGATATTGCAAAGTTTGACTGAAATTAACCGTTAAAAGTGTTGAAAGTTAATGGTCTCAAACAATATAATCAGTTACACCCATGCACAGCCGCTTTAGTATAATGTCAGCATAACTCTTTTGCATGTTAGAGTAACTAATTTTGATTTCAAAATCAAATGTTATAAACTAACTAACTTTAAACAGATTAACAGAAGTAAGTGAGGTAACAGAAGATTTAATTTCATTTAGTTACTTGTTTATATGAATTTATATCAATAAGAATTGGTTCCGCCTGATATGTAAACAGGCCTTAATACTAAAAAACGAAATATTTTTCATCCACCACTGAGATGACCTTTTAAGGCAAAAATAAACTGTCTTGAGAGATCAACAAGAACATTATCCCTGTCTTTTTTAAGCTCTATTTTTTGCAGGGACCTTTAGTAAACACCAACCATAATATCACACATTTCAGATTATCAAGCTTAACACAGATCTTAGTTGAATATTTTGTTTTGCTTTTTATAAGAGCAGTTTAAAAGCAGCAGTTTCTAAATAGGCTGGATTTAAGAAGTGTCATTGGCTCAGACAATAAAGAGGTGGGGGGGTGGGGTTGGGCTAACACGAATCAAAAAAATTATTTATATCTTCTGAAGATAAAAAAAAAAAAACTCTGCTAAATGCAACCAGCAGATTATCCTGACAGTAACGCCCATTTACATGGAGGTTGTTACAAATAGAGAGCCAGTGTGTCAAAGTTGGCTAATTTTTGTTTCCATTTCAGTGATATTAAAGGGGAAAACTGTACTTCATAACTTGTTGAGATATGTTAGTCATTCATCAGGCTTTAAGGTAGCGATAGAGGGAGAGACCTCAGCAGATGACATGAAGGCTAACAGACATAAATGAAATTTCTATCTTTTATTCTGTTGAGTTTTCAGCATCTCTCTGCAACAGATTGTGCTATAGTTGGAAAAGGTGATGCTGTTAAAATTAGGTCATTTTCTACATTAAAAGTTCACAGTGCTTCGATTTTAGCAAAGCTGGCAGCAACCAACTTCCAAATGTCAAACTCCAAAAAAAAGAAAAAGTAGGAAAAAAAAGATGAAATCCTGTTTAAAAGGAAAAGTCTGGTCAGCAAGGAATAATCATGGATCATTAACTATACCAAAAACTAATACGTTTGTCGTGATTTAATGAATTTAGCATTAATCAGTAAAAAAATTAAAATAATAATTTTCGACGCTATTACTGAGTACCAGACTGGCCATTTTTGCCCAAATATAGTAACACCTCACTCCTGACATCTTCCGGCAGTGACATCATGGAGCCCTAAGCCTAGGGCCATTCTCCCCGCTTTAAAAGCAAAATCAATGGGAACTACTAGACACATCTGCAATCAACAACAATTATTGAAGATTTCTAGAGAACTTCACCATTGATACTCACGAGAGCTATAGTTATACTGACAATGCCCACGTGCATGGCAGTTGGATGTTGTAATACATCAGGTAAAAGTGAAAAAAAATATTGTTATTTCACCTTTCCAAGTCATGATCCTCCACTGACAGGTTGGATTGCCAACTTAAAGAGGGAGGATTTGCCTTCAAACTTCTGGCCAGAGAAAAAACACGTCATATGTAGCCAACATTTCGATGAAGAATGTTTTTAAGATGACTTGGATAAACACCAGATACAGCACTGGGACTTAATCAACAGCCAATACCGCACCGTGATGTCACAAACCGGTAGACGGCAGTGGTGTTCTTTGACAAACATGGACATCTCCTGTAAAGCACAAACAAATGACATTCCTTTTTTTCTTTTTACTTAGTATGTAATAATTTTATATTTAAAGTACTTTCAAAAGTTTGAATTCTGAATATTGACAGACTTTTCCTTTATAGCTACTACTCTCTGTAAACATGTGGCATGATGTGGCCCCTTCTAATAAGTAATCAATGACTGTCTTTGAAGGGACAGATTTATGGGGCTTTTGGCCCCTGGTTACAGACCAACTTTTGTTCCCTTTCTACTCGAAGTTTATTTTATTGATGCAAAGTAGAACAACTTGATAGTTGTGATTAAAACAAATACAAACTAAAAAGACTAAATTAATCAAAGGAAATTAAGCGCTTTAGTAACTTTTATTACACTGGTTTCTTCAGTGAGTTGTAGGTGATGTTGATGGCTGTAGGCAGGAAATGACTGAAGACACTTGACTAATGAAGGGTACGCTCAGAGTTAGCTGTTCTTTGTTTTATAAATAGTACTAAAGCAGTCCCTAAAACAGCTTGTTGAGCTTTTTTTTAAGTCGTTGCCTCTGGTGCTGCTGGCTTAACAGATGATGGAGGAGCAGATCACACCACAGACTTATAGAGGAAATGGAGCATCTTCCTAACAAACACTAAAGGACAGAAGCTCCTTAATGTACAGTCTGTTGTTTTCCTGATTATAGACGAGACCAGTAGAACTATTCAATCATATGAACTACATCCACTTCTTCTCAGTTGATATAAATAGTCCAGAGACCGTCCCTGTTTCTCTTTAATCATCTTTATTTTTCCCTGAACATGGTGTCAGGACTAGATGGACTGTAGGAAAAGTCACAACTTTGTTTTTCATAGCGACAGGGAATCAGAGCATTTCACATTGAAAGACATTTCTTGACAAGGTTAAGATAGGATAACAGGTGAAAAGCCCAGATAGCTATGCCAGATATTCTCTGCAATAATGTTACATTTGAGAAAGTTTTTATTCCCTTACATTTGGAGAAAAACTAACAGCCTGGTAGTAAAAGAATAATGCACTGGCCTTTAAACATGGTAATGGCAGTTTGATGGTCTGGAGGTGCTTTGCAGCTTTTAAGGTTAGGATTAATCAACAGAATTGATGGGTTCATACATTTTCCTATGATATAAAATCCTGAAGGAGAACACCAGCCATCTTTAAACCAAATAGCTTGATAAAAACAGTAGTTAAAAGGTTTTCCAGTTTCTAGTCAAAGTTCAGATATAAATCTTAACAGAATAATGAGACCTTAAAAAGGTCGTGAGCACTTAGAAACTCCCCATGTGACAAAATTAAAGATGATTTTGCAAGGAAAAACAAGCTGAAACTCCTCCACATTTATCTATATTTTAAAAACCAATAACAAGTTTTCACACATACTGTGTTTTTTTGAAGAGTCGCCCGGTTTACAAGATTTAACAAGAAAGGACATTACTTGTTCACAGAGGGTCCAATCAGATGTCCATGGTGTTTAGTCTTGTTTGTTTCTGCCTGGTCAAGTTTTCCATCTTACAAACCCTTAAGACAGCAAACAAAACAAAAATAAATAAAATAAAACCGCTGTGGATAATTAACAATGATCTAAAGATGTGTTTAACGATTATTAAATATTATAGGTGGTTATGCTTCTCCTTTATTTATTCCTATTTATACTAAAATGCTACAAGATGTAATTTCTAAACTTTTTATTTAGTCCCCTCATTAAATGTAAGATCAGTTGAAGCAGAGATGACTTTTGTTAGGATTAAGGTAATATTCTTCAGTGACACAAGTTATAATGTTAAATGACTAAAGCTTTTTAAAACTAGACGAAACAGGAGATACTAGAAAACTGGAGACTTTATTTCTGAGACAATAATTTTTCCCAGAACTGTAAGCAGTGTCAGGAATGTTACTTTAAAAAAAAAAGTAATTGAATTAGTAACATAGTTACTGCACAATCAAAGTAACTTGTTACTGGTAAAAGTAACTATGCCATTAATTGTATAATCTAAAATGTTGAAGAATTTGCATAATTTTCCTGTTATTGAAACTTTAATTACAACTGAAATTTCAATCTAAGAAGTTTGATATTAATAACTGTATTAAATAGTTAATTAAAAGGGTAATACATCTGAAAACTTAGTATACAAATCTGCAAAATTTTGTTGTGTAGGATGAGAATCGTTAGCTGCAATATATTTATAGGATTATATTTATTATTTAGAATAAAAGAACAAAATAGCATTTTTTAGAAATTGATATTTTTCCATGCTCACAGCATGTGAAATAGGTGTAAAGTTGAAGTATAATGTCTCTCAAGCAATTTACTAAAATCAAGCAGCTGTCAGTCAGAGTTGAGATGACATGCGGAGCTTCTTTGGATTAAAGATGCCTCCAAGTAACGTCGATAAAATCTTTGTTCCGACATAACGTGCAAATAACAGACATTAGCCCTTGACTTGACTGATTGCTTCTCTTTAGGACAGCTGTCAGTGAATCACCATTTTTCTCCTCTCGATCTGTGTTCAACACATGCAAAAACACCCGCACATAATCTGTCTCCTCAGCCAATCAGCTTCAAGTATGCCTCTACCTCAGGTCCCTGCAGTAAAATGCTCTCCCTGCAGCAGAGGGTGCGTACTAAAAGTTGCTTCAGTTGTAGTAATGCATATGATTTCCAGTAGCATAACAGCATTAAAACGTGTGAAAGAGTTAGACAGCTTTTGGTTGAAGCTACACTTAATTAGACAATATCAGATAAAACCCCGTAACACATGGCTTTACTGATAACGTGAGGAAGTTTAAGATCCTTTGCAAGGATTGTACCTATTGCTGCCTACATGTGGTCTGGTAAAGGTGATCCTTCACACTTGTAAAGTGGAAATTACCAGCATATAGTCTTCAAGTGCTTTTGTTGTAGAGAAAATAAACATGTTATTGTTAAATCCACAGATTATCCTGACCTGCAACTTGGGCAAGACAGTAATATACGTCCTAAATTATCTGCTTCGGAGGAGGCATCAAATGCATGGACTGAGTGCTTGCTACATTCAAACAATAATACTCATTTCAGAAATGACACAAGTTTGAATTGTTATATATATTTTTAAAACATATATTTCATAGCATTGTGTAGGCTACAAAAACAACAGGAGAGAACACTTAATGATCCAGTATTGTTTCACTGCTCTTCGCCATGTTGAATCATAGAATTTTCCCGCTTTCCAGTGGAAATTATGAAATGAGTGGGTCTTCATGGGCAATTTTCATGTCAACTTTTGGTATTTGCAATAACTATGAGACCACATGAAGCCACCAAAAGATATATAAAAGTCCACTGTTCATGGTTCAAAGCTTTTTGTCCACGCTGCCCCAATAATGTTCAGTGCTGGTTTCTGCAACCATTTTTCTGCCTTGCTTAGAATAAAATGGAGTTCCAGACTATTTCAGTCTGAAAGTCATCCCTTTAAGAGGATAGTGTTATTACTGTTGGTCACTTGTGGGGTAAGGAACTGGGAGGGCTGCAGACCAGTTGTAGTTCAAGAAAGTGTTTATAGGGCTGGCCACACAGCGACCAATGGGCACTAAGGGCAGAAAACTGTTCAGGGTCAATCTATAGTGACGCCAGTGAACCAGCAGGTAAATAAACATGTACAACAGAAAGATTTTCCAAATTAATCAGTGAAAACAGAGCAGATTTTCATTAGGCTCTAGCTAATAAAGCTACGCACCTGTTGCTACAGTATGGTTCTACATAATATATGCATTATATGGATTGAGTAATTATCCTTTATCTTTAATTAAATAGAATATTCCTTGATAAATGCAGAGACAAACTCTACCTATACAACACAAAACATAATCGGAAATTTTGAATATTATTAATCGTAATAATTGTAGAAATAATGAATTGCTGTATTATTGTTTTCAGGGCTAACTTTAGAGTGTCAAAATAATATATGATTGTTATCCCTGCTGCCACCCTCTGGTTTAAAAGAGAACTGCTTGTTCCAGAGGCGATGAATTACATCCCAATGGGAACAAGAAATTACCTGGTAGGGGTGGGGGGCAAAGATTGGCTAGGGGTGGCTCTCCCGCCAGATCCGCCCCTGCTGAAGGCTTAAAGTGCGATCATTAAAAACAAAACGGTGATATTGAAAAGATAAGAGAATGAAACAAAAGGGTACAAATTCATCATGAAATTAATGGGTAAACAAATCAGAGAAATATTGTTTGGAAATGTTGCCAGGGTGCTGAAGTGGGGGGAGGTCTATGTTTGAAAGGTTTTTATCCCAGCAGCGGCTGGTTTTCCATTAACTTTTGTGACGATTGCTCAGTTTGTACCCAGAGCCTGGTGGGAATATGGGTCCCTAATGCTGGCTCTGATTCAAACATGGCCCACTTTGATTCCCCTGCATGCATTTTAATGAGTTTTTTTTTTTCTCACCCAAGGCCTGATTCTTCATCCTCCAACTCAGGAAAGGTGTGGAATAGATTTATGGGGGAAATGAATGACCTAATGTCCCAGGACTGAGTCAGCAGAGGAACTAAACATTTTTCATTCTGCCTGTTTCTTCTTCTGGCTTAATCCCTTCCTCCTTTCTGTTCTTTTCATTGTCCACCTCACTGCATGTTTTATTTGCTGTTTTATACTAATGTTACATTTTAATTATCTTTTTTTTTTAAGTCCAAATTGTAGTTCTACCAAATCAGGTCATTTGTCATTGTTTCGCTGTTTCCCCGTACTCAGCACAATCTCGCCACCGTCTCCTCTAAGTAATGGATTTGGTGTAACCTGATCTATTCAGTGGCATAAAAGATTGATTTTATGAAATGGGTTTATAAGATTAGGTAACTCTAATTTTAACAAACGCATTTTGGTGTTTTTGCACCAATAAACCCGGGAGTAAGGGAGTGAATCATAAAAACAAATAAATTTAGTAACCGAATAATTCGGATAATTGTTATATAACAGTGTGTTCTCGCTCATTACTGTTAGATTATTGAAAAAAAAATGTTGTATTAAACCTGACATGCGAATGAGACATTTATGAATGAGAAAGTACAAACTGAAGGAAATGTAAACTGGCCCTTTTGATTATAAAATGCTAAGGTCATCCTTATTTAGAATGATTACCCAATTAAAATATTTAAATATCCAGCAGAAAAAGTCTTGCTATTTTAATTTCTTTGCTTGAACTCCTTTCTTTACCTAAATACAGCCAAACCCAAAAGGAGAGGATATTGGCTGGGTTGAAACTGAGCCTCATGTTATCCTATAGATGATCTACTTGGCCCTGTCTTACAGAGATTAACTCTGTTTCTCCCATAAACATGGTGGCTGAAGTTCCACTCTTACTTACCATATAAGCTCAATTTCGCTTTCTAAATTTAAGGTATAGCTCAGAAAGTCGGTCTTCATTGAGAGATTGCTCCAAAGTAAAGGATAAAATGGGTAAAACTGTCCACTGCTGCAACATGATTTTCCAGGAGGAATGAAATTGACTTGATTTAATCTTTTTTGTTTCTTAGATGAAAATCATTTTAACTAATCTTTCTGGATGATCTAATAGCATCAACACCACATAAATAAATTGATAAATGACATTTTGACTGAATTTATCACTAAGCTTTGAAGAAAAACAATTTCAGTCTGAGGTTTGCATAGACTCACTATTGACAGAAATGTTCTGTTAAAAGTTTTTTTTTTTTTTATTGAATTAAGGTGCAATATCTATTGCTTTAATAATATTACAACTTTATTTTACTCTTTATTTGTTGGTGTTCTCCCGATAAAGCCAAGCTCAAGTTCGTCATATCGATCTGTGCTCCAATTGTTTATTTTAACCTTGGAAATATTTTCGAACCCTGCATCTTATTATCTGTTGTATTTCCAGAGCTCCTGTTATGAATGTAGAAACATCCAGCACAGCTACTGTAAAATCCTTCCTATTCTGTTTCTCACTTATCTGAAATGCATTTTTTTTTTCCAAGCTGGGATGTCGATTAATATTAAAACATTGCTGACTTCTTACCACTGCAGTTGTACTCAGAAGAGACATTTCTGTTCAACTCTTGAGAGTTAAAAGTACTTATAGATGAACCTGGGAAATAAATCCTTTCTTCTTTATGTTGTGGGTCCCAGCTGGGATCCAGAGACTTTTTTTTCATCCAATATCAAAGTCTGTTGGACAGATACCAGTCGTCTCTTCTTGCTCTTCAGAGCAATCCAGGCCAGTAATAGGAGCCACGGGCCAACAGAGAGATAGCGAGCTGGACTGTTATCTTGTATTACTCTGCTAAAATTTAACTGGACAAGAAGAACTCTAGAAAAGAGAATATCAAACTCTTCCTTTTCTAATTGAATAGTTTCTATTGACCTATAGATTTCCAAAGTTTCAAAATAAGAGCTCAGTAATGAAAAGAAAACCATTAAAAAACTCTGAAAAAAAACAAAGCAATATTATAAATAGTGTTTTATGAATTATGCATTTAAGAGCTCTCATTCATTTTCTTTGGAAAAGTCCTAATTATTTTAAAGGAGAAAAAGAAGAAGCCAGTGTTTTCAGTTTCGCTCCAGAAGAAGCCAAGTTGAGATTTCCGAGAGAAAGAGGTCAAACCTTCTCAGTGACTTCATTACGATCATTTTATTCTAATGAGAGTGAGCTAACCAGGCTGGATTTCAAGCTTGCAAGACTTCCAGCGCTGCACACTACAAAAGCTCCCATGCTGTTTGAGGTAATTGCTCTGGAGGGGATGAAGTTTTATTTGTGAATAACAAAACTGACTTTAGTTCATCTTAGGTGGAGGTTCACAAAATGTTCCAATTCTGATACCAGTTTAATTACAAGGACAGGAATTTATATGCAGTTGGCGTAAAACGGATCCAAAATTCATGTTTCCAGTTATAGTAAAAGAAATTTAAATGACTGTCGCGTTGCTTTACCTTCTTCTTTATTTTAGTGTTGGAAGTTGGTTTTGAATTTGTGATTTGCCAGAGCCGACATGAAATGTGTTCAATTTCTTTTGCATTCTTCTTTTAACAAGGCTGAAACTGGGAAACGGTCTGCAGGCCAACAAAAATGTCAGAGTTAATAAGCACGAGTAAATCTCCTCTGTGGGCAGCAATTAAACATAGTCTAGTCTGAGCTCACTCCTCCAAAAAAAGATGTTGAGATCGCTTTCAGAGTTAATGCATAAATAAACATCTTCTTGACTCCTTTCAATACCACGTAAAGCCTCTCGACTCTCCAGGACTTACTTTCCACTTGGTGGCCAATTAAAGCCATCAATCACGCCCAGCTACTTCATAAATCTTTGAAGCATATCAGGGTTTTTTTTTTTTTTTTCAGAAATTTGGGGGGGGGAGCAGTGAGCTAAACCGGTCCCAGAAGTAATTCTCTGAAGCAGCTCATCTTTAACATCTTTAATAATCTTTGATCCAGTCTCAGTTCTGATGCTTGTAGTTATTGCTTATCTACAGTTGGTGCTGAGCATTCACCATGAGAAAATTAATGATGAAAGTTCCCTTGTGCCTCCTAGGAAAATAGATGTAGTTCTCTGCTTGTTCTCTGACTCAATTGGAAAAATATGGCATAAAAGTTTGGTTCGTCTAACTTTTTTTAGGGGAAAAAATATAAAACAAAACCAAGCAGACACAAATGAATGATAATAGCATAACCTTTCTGAAAACAGACAAGGATAAAGAACAAACAAGAACAAAAGTCAGTACCTTTGGGGTTAGAAAAGTACTGACTTCAACTCTATACATATATATATGTTTTACGGATGCACAATATTGGGATTTTGGCCGATATCCGATATGCCGATATTTTAAAACTCATTTAGCCGATAACCGATATCGATACCGATGTTAAAGCTGGACAAAAATAAGTAG
>NW_015150960.1:137614-157245 GCF_000732505.1 Cyprinodon variegatus
CGAGGTCATGTAGCAGCTGGACCCGCCGGTGGGTCCGTACGGTTCTAGGGGTTAAGCAATATAAATATGTGTCTATGTATTCCTGCACTACTCTATAAGCCTTTGTCTATTTCACCAATAGAATTTCTGTTAGCAGTGAAGAAAAGCATTTCCCCATCATCATCATGTTTTTAACTGTCTCATCTGATCAGATCTATATGCTTGCTCCTACATAGGATAAGGTCTGAATAATAATGTTCCCTTTCCTGAACAGTCAGTTTAGGTGGACAGTGATCTGGATAGCTGCTCCTATTTAAGGTTATGGGTTCAACAGAGCTATAGGAGATGTTAAAATCTTGTTTTTCTCTTGTTGGTTGTTTTTTTTTTTTTTTTTTGTTCTATGAGTGAAGCCGAATTCAAAGTTCCCTTAGATCTTCATCCTGAACCCGCCTGCTGTGTTTTGGGGTCTTTATGATGCTGTTTATTCATCAGTGTTCTCTAAAATCCTCATACTTTCACGAAACAGACACATATCTTAACATAAGATTATCCCACTTATAAATGACTAAATAGCTGAGTTTTGGAGGTAATTATACAGGAGTATCAGAGTAAATTGAAATACAAAGAAATAAGTTACTCTTACAATTTATTTGTAAAAAAAAAACAAAAAAAAACATCTATCATTCTCAAAGTCATGCAATACTTTGTTTGGGCCTGTGTTAAAATCTGGATATCATATTATGTGCTTGTAATTAAAGAAAATGTAAAAATAATATAGTTATAAAAAAAAACATATAAAGCATTTAAACATGTGAAATAAAGGAATTTTAAATGTGTCCAGCACCGTCTATAAATAATAAGCTTTATGTAAGCTGATAAAAATAAAGGTTAAAATAATAATCTTTCTAACTTTGTAGCACTTTGTAGACTATCTTTGGTTCAATAAGTTTCCATGACAACCATTAGATGGGCTCTATATATGCTAACAGGTTAATTAGGAAATATGTCAGAAATGTCATCTATCATACCATCAAAAACATAAACGGCGGGAGTTTTATTTACCTCTTTAGCTGGTTAGTTATTACTCTATGATAAAGTTTGAAATGTGCATTAATGTCAATGCTAGGCATGGTGGAGGATCTGTGATGCTGTGGACCTGTTTGCATGTCAAAATATTCCTATTTGAAATATAAAGATGTTGTGAATCAATACTAATTGGATTCAATGAGAAAGATGTAATCCAGGTTTTGAAATTATCCTACAGAGATTAGTTCCAACCATTTGCATTTTCTGCTCTCCAACACGTAAAGTGTTTGTGGTCTCAAACACAAGTCTCTGGGGGGGGCAGTGCCTCTCTGCTTCAACACACCTGACTCCAACATGAGCTCATTAGCAGAGCTCTGCATAGCTTGACTACATAGTGAGGTAGTTTAGCCATTTGGTTGAGCGATGCTGGGTAAGGTACATGTAAATGTTGCAGCTTACCAGCCCTGAAGGGATTGGTTCTGAGACCACTGCTTTAATAACCACCTGGTTAAGTGAAAAGGTTGAAGGAAAACTAGGGAGATTTTGGTAATTCCCAGTTCATCTTTACCCTCATTGATGATTAAAAGTAATTGAGAAAACCATAAGAAAATATTAGCACAGTACACATAAATTAAATCTTCCTCTAGAACAGCTTCCAGGATTAAATAAGACAGAAAATATAAAATGCATCTATTTCTAAGCGTTTAAAGGCTGACATTTGCACTTTTTCTCATCTTATTTTTTAAAAGGGTGCAAAACTTCACAGGTTTTTATTTATATAATTCCAATATTCTACCCATAACTACTTGATAGCTAGCTCTGATTTTTTTTTCTACCATTGATTAATCTTTTTATACAGGCTTCATATTTAATATTGATACCGCTGCTTCTCTACTTTATGTAATCATTTTGCCCTGATCTTCACAGATTTCATCCTTATTTAAAGTAAAAGTCTTACTTTCTACATGCAATAGCTTTTTTTGCACTCGTTCCTTGTTTTGACCAATTCTAATCGACTATCTTTATTGTAAATGGTTAAAAAGATCCTATAAAGTATTTGGAGAGCAACCGCAGAGTAAGATGCCTTTCAAATCACAGCCTGGAAGCTAAACCAGCAATTAATGCCTGTTTAATTATCAAAATAAAAAGTCTTTATTCAAAGGCAACCCAAGGATCGATTGTTTCCTTAAATGTTAAGTCTCTTAGAGACAAATAAAAGAAATCTAAGGTAAAAGTCGGACATATCTCTCCTCTAATTTACATCGCTCCAGTGGCTGGAAAATCCACATCCAAAGTCCTGAGCTCTGGGGGCCACATCAATAAATGCAGCTCAGTAATTACAATGACTGTCCTGAAACCCTGAAGATTACAAGTTTGATTTTATTGGGTTTGGGTTGACACATTTAAACATGCAAGCTTAGAGTATCAAGCTAATCTATTATACAAGAGTTTCATAAATGATTTTTTTTTATCAAAAAGGTTTGATTGTATTCCTCATATTTTCTATGAATGACATAATCCACCATAATGTAGCTCTGAGAGTGGACGATAAAAATCTGTTATTATTATTGATGTACTAAACAGTGCAACAAATTGCTATATTCCTATAGTTAAGATATATTAATTGGATTATGTTGGCCAAAGCTTTGAGTTCAGCCTGCAGATGAAAAGTTTTAGTAATATATAACAATGGGGCTCACATGTCATTTTCCCATATTTACAGCTTTTTTAAAAACTGATATATAATTCTGGAAAACCAACTCTAAAACACAAAAGTATGAAGTTCAAATATCCAAACTTAGTTTCCCAAAAGGTTTTTTGTTTCTTGAATCTGTTATTAGACATTAAAAAAGTCAGATGGATGGATGCTAATAACGTGCAGCATCTTTCCAAGTGTTTCTTTTTTCCCACATTTATAGGAAATAATAAACATATTTTTGCTATATCCATACATATTTAACTCTCAGGCTCTGAGTAAACCTGCAAAAGGTTTATTTAGAGCAAAAACAGCTATTCTGTTGATCTACAGAAACAGCTGCGATGACATATCTTCCTCATTCTGTCTCAGTTTTTAAATCCTAATGTGATCCTTACCCAGACAGGCGTTGATGAAGCCGTACCAAACACATCCAGCTCGTCCGATCAGCCACCGCCCCTGGGTGCTGGCCGCGAAGCTGAACGGCGTGCCCAGCACGCTGACCAGCAGGTCGCTCACAGAGATGCTCGCCAGCAGCAGGTTCATGGGCGTGCGCAGAGCCCGGTACCGGCAGAACAGCGCCAGCACCAGGAAGTTACTGAGAAAGCCCAGAGTGCCGATGCAGCCCAGGCACACCGCCACCACCAGGTGCCCGGTCGGACTCAGAGAGGTGGCGGGCAAAGAGTCCGTGATCCCTCCGCTCGCATCCGTCGTTTCTTCTCCGGGACATCGCGCGCAGCCCAGGCTCCCGTTGGAAACGATCATACCGAAGTTTGGACCAGCTGGAACTTTGGACCCATCCGGGCTCGGTGCGCAAAAGCTCAATCAGCTCATCAGGAGACAGGATGGCGCACGGCAGCGTCTCCCGCTGTAGTTTGCGCGCATCGGTGCGCAATCTGTGGAGGAATATTTAAACCTGTTCCTTTTGTTTAGCAAAGGTCCAATGAAGGAGGGCTGAGAGAGGACAGGCAGGTGTCCTGAAGGGCCGCCCCCACCCCCTTCCCCTGCAGCCGCGCTCCTGTTCAAAGTGCGCCTCTGCTCTTATCACCAACTGCGCCTTTTAACGCCCGGGGGACAGAAACTCAACAGGAGGCGGTGTAGGAGCGATGTCTGTGTCAGTGCGTGTTTAAAACAAGCTCCACTGAAAGCTGAACACTTCACGAAAAATAATAAAAGGGAATAAAAATGCGAGCAGGGAAGAGGCTCTGTTCTATACTTGAATTTCATAAGAATAAATTCACATTTCATCAGGAATGCAATCATAAACATTTAGCTTTGTGATGATAGAAACATGTGACAAAAGAAAATACCCCTCCAGTTTTTAACCTTTTTCATATATTAAATCTTTCAAGTTATTCAAAACTCGTCATTAATCAAAGAAAACAAGAGTTAATCCAATTTCTGCATCTGGATTGGTATAAAATTGTGTTAATCTGTTAAATAGAATATGATGAAAAGATTTCTGTGGCTGTAAATTGACAAAATTAAAAAGTCCCTCAAAAAAGATTAAAAGAACAGGCTATAAATAGCACTGTAATCTAAAGTGTTTCTGTGTGTAGGTTTTAAAGCATTGTTACCATCTTGTTTTTTCTAGCAGTTAATCGAATAATAAATGATGTGTAACTGTATGTGCTCGCTTTCATCTTCTAGATTTGAGCCTTTCTGCTTTGATGTGTTTCTCTATATGAAGCCACTAAAGAAGTTTCTTCATGCTTGCTTTTCTCTTATGTAGAAAGTACTCCTAGATCAGTGCTTCTGTTCCTTTTGTGTCTGTGCTCTGTCTAGTTACTTGCTGCTGCTTCTCACACTACGCCTGCTTTGGAGGTTTCTTCCTGTTTCTTCCATGCAAGCATTCTAGAAGTGAGAGATTGCTGCGAAATCAACGGCCCATTGCAAGCAACTGCCCACTGATCCTACAAGCAAGTCAATGAATCGATACAATCTGCTGGGTTTCCAGAGATAAATAACTTTCTTTTTTTTTCTTTTTCTTTTTTTACAAATCTGTGTGTTTTGATTCATTTGACTATGTAAAGTCCCTTGAGATTGACATGTTTTGTGAATTGTGCAGTAGAAATAGATTTTGTTTTATTTTTGTTATAAACTCTGGGTTGTTTTAACCATCAATAAAAAGTACATGGGTGCAGATACCTACACTTTTTTCTGCTTCCGCCTCTCTGCCTGCTCAGACGCATCTCTTCCTCGCTCCCTGCTTGCTTATATTTCTCTATTTTTTGTCTTCTTATATCTTAGCCAAAGCCAGAAAAAGTAAAAACAAAATGATTGTTTTTTGAAGAATTATCTAGCTGGATTACCTTTTAAACATTTCTATATTATTTTGATCACACCACAAGTCCTCTTCAGCACAAAACGTCTCAGTTCACCTACACAGGACTTTGACTGCGTTGGTTTCTTTGACGAGTGGTCCTCCCCTAAACTGAGGAAATGAACTACTAGATGAAGAAGAGCCACCTTCAAAGGATGCCCACCTTCAGCCCAGTGATCTTTGAGAAGCTTCTACAGAAAATAGCTATCATGGATCTGAAAATCCAACGACATGAAGTAAACTATGATGTAAATGCTGCATATGGATATGAAACAATGCTGCCTGTGATTCTGAACAGGCACCACTTCAGTCGATTCAGCTAGTAACGACTGATCAGGCCCGAAATCTGGGTGTAGTGCTGGATTCAGACTTGAACCTCCAAGAGCATTTAAAGACAATTACAAGGTCGTCTTTCTATCACCTGAAGAACATTTCCAGGATTAAAGGACTAATGTCTCAGCATGATCTGGAAAAACTAATCCATGCGTTTATTTTTACGAATTGATTACTGCAACAGTGTTTTCACAGGTCTGCCTAAAAAGTGGATCAGACAGCTGCTGCCCGTGTCCTCACTAAAACTAAGAAAGTAGAGCACATCACCCCAATTCTAAAGTCCTTACACTGCCTCCCTGTATCACAGAGAAAAGACTTTAAAATACTTCTGTTAGTCTATAAATCTCTGAATGGCTTAGCACCTAAACACATCACAGACCTGCTATCAGTGTATCAACCCTCCAGACCACTCAGGTCTTCTGGCTCCAGCCTGCTCTGCATACCTAGAACCAGAACTAAACATGGAGAAGCAGCATTTAGTTCCTATTCTTCCAGAAAACTGTAAAAGTGCGGAAAGCCTGAGTTCCTTTAAATCAAGACTAAAAACACATTTGTTTAGGATTGCTTTCGACTGTTCTAGTTAAACAGTTCAACTGAAACATCATTAGTTCATTTTTTTTTCTTTAGTCCAACTGGTTTTAATGTTCTTTCTTGTTTCTGTATTTTTTTTATTATTTATTTTTTATTTTTCTTCTACTTGCTCTGATTCTGTTTTATTTTCCTATATTTGAATCATGTAAAGCACTTTGCATTGTCTTTGTACTGAATTGTACTATATAAATAAATTTGCCTTGCCTTGCCTTACACAAAGACAAAGGCTTTGTCTGAACGTTCGCCCTAACCATTAAATCCCTAAATCACTATATAGAGCGGGGAATATACAGTGGACTTTAGGGAACTCAGCTAACTGACCGTTTAGACAGATGATCGCTACTTTTCACTCCCGTTGGTAACCACTATATAGTGTTCTATATAGACTATATAGTGTTCTATACAGTGGTTAGGGCAGACATTCGGACACAGCCAAAATGTAAGAATAGCACTGCTAAAACAGAATTTAAGTTTTTTTTTTACATCTGTTTTAATTCCAGCTATCATTAGCACCATAGCACAGCAATCCACTACAGGGAGGTGGAAAGGTAGCAGAGCCCCCACTGGCAATGTTGGCCATTTAGTTCTAGAAGATTAGGTTTTCATCTTTAGAAAGTAATACTTTCTTCCTTCAGCACCACTTCTAGTATGCCTACGTAGCAGGTAAATAGCACAATACATATGCATTAAGGATTATGTATTGATCAGTATTGATCAAATATTTATTTTATTTATATAATTCGATCACCGCTGCACTTTATGAAATAGAAAAGTTCATTTCACTGCTAAGCTGCATTTTCTGAAAATGAAATTTCCTTTTGTATACACTGCATACACAAAATGACAATAAAAGTTGTCTAGGTCTAATAAAGTAAAACACATAATCATCTAAGAGTTAAAGTTTCTTTATTGCAGCACAAGAGACAGACACAATTCAAATGAAATACACATCCTTACTTGTTTATGTTTTTCATGTTGAGCTTCAGTTATTTTAAATAACATTTAACCAATGGCGATGTTAGGTGATGACCAATTTTTTTTAATATATGCTTTGCATATACATGATGAATGAAACAGCAGAGTCCAAATAGAATTCGCTATAATGATTTTTATCTAGCTCTTCAGCTAACAGCCACCGTGAGCTTCAAAAGTAAAGGTTTAGTAATTTAATCAGATTAATCTTTAAAAGTAAGAAATATATATGTTGCACTGTTTAAATCTCTGTAGTGCTTCAAGAATGATAGAAAAGTGAAAAATAAGATAAAAACAGATTGTCCACCCGTTGCTTCTTAGCGCAGAAAGCTAATGCTGGCATATTATCACAGCTATTTGCTGTAATAAAGAAGAAATGTCACAGTCTGAAACCCCAATAGGCACTGCTAAAGTTAAGCGCTGAGTGGTGGTCTGTTTATGGTTTCGTTATATCTCAGATCAAGTCAGTGTGACAAGCTTGTGTTGTTTTCTTTTCTTTTGCAGGGAGCAAAGCAGAGGGCTCGTCAGCCTGATCGAGCTACACCTGTGAGGTGTTAAAAGGCTCCCTTCCAGCCAGTTAGGCCTCTGCCTTCTTTTGACCTCATTGATTGTTCGGTGTTCAGGTGCCTGTTTCCTTACTCTCATTCACTTATGGGGACAGACACAAATGTTACTGTTTTCATTGCTAAGCTTTGTTTTGTGGGAATAAAACAAAACTACATTGAGTTCTACTAAACCTTGTCTGTCTCCCTTTTTGTTGCAGCAGAGTTGGGTTGTGACACAAGAGCCAATAATTCAATTAGCATAACTGGTTTCATTTTATGTTACAGGTACCTTTAGCCCCACAGCTCAGATAGCCACTAGCAGTATGATAACTAAAAAGGTAACAATCAAAAGTTCCACAACTTATAGGTTTACCATGAGGGGGACAAAAATACAAATTAATAAACAGGATCTTTCTCTCTAGCATTTCTGCACAGCTAGCTGACACAGTATTTTAGAAAACTATCTGTCTAAAAACCCAGTAGACATTACACTGGAAAAATTCTAAATAAGTTCTTCTTTCTTCAAATAAGTGGATTTTTTCTTGAATTGAGGAGATAAGTGAGACACATTGCCAATGGAACAAGACAATTTACATTTAAAATAAGAAATAAACAATTGCTTTGTCTTATTTCAAGAGAATATTATCTAATTATCTAATTTTAAGAGTATAAATACTCATTCCATTGGCAAATCATCTTATTTATCTACTCAAATTAAGGGTAAATACCCTTAATTTTTAACTATTTTCTAGATCATCTTTAAAATATAGACTGTTCTTTTGAGTGTAGTGTATATCAATTTGAAGTTATGCAGAGGTTTATATCATAGTGGTATTGTTTTTATCGAAAATGCTGTAGACAGGAGCTCTGCAACAGGGGGTCCGTGACCCCTAGGAGGTCCACGGAGGTACTGCATGGGGGTCGCGGAGGTTTTGGTTGATTAGACTTTTTTTTTTTATATTCCCCCCTGCATTTTTTTTTCCACTAATTGAAATGTCTTTAAATGCACATTAACATGAATTCAACACACTGTAGTAAACAGATAAATGGAGGCAGAAGATGTCTTTCAGTCATCAATGCAAACATTCAGCGACACACAGGAGCTCTTTCAAGCTGGACACCATTTCATTCACAACACCTGTCCCATCAACCAGGAATCAGAAGTACTTTAATAATCCCAGGGTGAAATTGATTTTGTTACATGACTCCATCTGTATTAGAGTGAATATAGGACCAGTTTGATATAACACAATTTCATACCATATATATAATTAGGGGGTCCCTGCTCCATCTCGCCATCAGTTTGGGAGTCCTTGGCCTGGAAAACGTTGAAGACCTCAGCTGTAGACCATTACCCTTGAAACCCTTGAGTAACGTTCCAGTTTTCCGCTTCTGTTACTCTTCAATGCTTATGGGCTACATGACCATCAAGGTCTCTGTTACAACAAGAACAATGACAAAAACACTGTTCAGATGCTACTCTGAGCGTGAATACAATGCGAAAAGTTAAAATGTGTAAGACTGACAAAATGTCAGACAACTAAGACAGACGGACATCGTTTTTTCAGGAAGGTTCTACTACGTGAATGTGGCAGTTGGGTCAAAGTAACAAGACATCCCCCATTTCCGGGGACAGTCCCCGTTTTGGACAACCTGTTCCCGGCTAAAGCTGTCCCAGAAATGTCCTCCATTTTACCGTTTTATGAATGAGGGGGGAAATGTTTTGTGTAGACTTTTATTACGGTAGAAAGAGTGCAGGAGAATACTGCGAGCTGAAACAGCTGTTAGTTAGCTGGTTGGGAGCTGTTAATGTATAGATGAAGAGCAGGACACAACACTTTTCCTATCAGAACCGATTGCAGCTGCCCTGTGTCACGGTGAGTGTGTTAGTCGGTTCATTTGACTTGAATTTAGCTGATCATTGTGATAAATGTTTGTTTCGTGCACAGGTTAATAAAAAAAAGGACTTTGATGTGTTGTTTTTTTTTTTTTACTAAAAATGAGGACTGGAAATGTAGCATAAACAAAACTAAACAACAAAAAGTCAGGCAGACCATTGGCTGCAGCTGGGATGAGTATATATACTCAAATAAAATTAAACACAATGATTAAAAACTTCTTGTGAGAAGCTAATCTGGTTCAGTGGTTCTCCAGGGATAAACAAGGGTTAATCTGAAGATGTTTTAGAACTGATTGGTGACCTTTAGTTTATATCTTCAGATAGTTATATATAACATTAGATATAAAGAGACTTCAAAGCATCCGAAGCAGGTCCTGCAGATTCCGCAACAGTTTATTCGCCACTGCCATTAGAATGCTTAATGTAATGTAAAATAAATTTAAAAAAGTTACCTGAATGTTGCAACTGGAACTATACAGTCATATGTTTACATCACTTTTTTTTCCATCACAATATTTTTTATCACTGTTGCTTACCTTATCAAGGCTGCACTTAAAAAAAACTATATAGTCCAGAGAGCTGTACTTAACAAAATTTATTTTTGTTAACACTTGTGTGTACAAAATGACAAAATAAAATCTGTGTCAGGACTCCTGTTTTTGTGTCTGTTTTTTCTGTGTTTGTCTCCCTCCATCCACCAGGAGGCGTCCGGTTCTGATCCACCTCTTCACACACCTGCGGATGGTTTCCTCGTTAAACGGAGGGCTCTTAAGCTGCTGAGAGCCACTACTTCCATTAGTTTGCCAGTTTAGTGTACTCTGGCCAGGCTGTGTTTGCTGAGTCAAGCTGAGTTTTTGTCAACCTGAGTTTAACTTTGTTTTTGTCTTTGCCTCTTGGCAGGAAGTTGTCCTGCTAACTGGATCTCTCGGACCTTCACACCCTGGAAGGATAAACTGAGCTTCAAACTGAGCTGGGGTTCAAACGGAAGGTTTGGATCCACTTTCCCTAAGAGATCGTCTGAGCTTTCCACTGAGAAAGGGATTATTCTCCACTACGACCCGTTCAAGTACCGCAGGAAATCTGTGTGGCAGTCAGTATCTCCGTTCTCCAACTATTCACCGCATTCTGGGTAAACCCTGTTCCGCCCTCCACCGAATCAGACAAACACTGGATCCACAGTAGAGACTGACACAGGAGTGGATTTTCACTCCTGTCCTGTCCCACTCCCACAGAAAAAAATTATGTCCCGTCCCGATCCCGGGCCAGAGTAGAAATCTAAATCCTGTCCCGTCCCACTCCTGGTGACATTACTCCCACTACCGTCCCGCACCCATTCAGAATGACTCCCGCTCCTGCACCACTCCCATTCTTGTTGCCTTCAATAAGATTTCTGCCAATACATTGAATCTGAATTTCTATGAAGGGTCAGTTGAGTTCCTGTTTCTAACTGTAGTAAAGGTCAGTTAAAGTAAAAGTTTGTATACTTCTAAGTTGTTTGGCTGTCTTTTTTACATTTGATTTTTGTTGTTTAAACATTAATAAATATATAAAAATGGATGAAATAATCATCGTCCCTGTTTCCTATTTTAATGTTCATGATATGTATTTATTTTAATCTATAAACTGGAAATGTCCCCAGATTAGATTGCAGAAATCGGGTCACCTTAAGTTGGGTATAAACGTATTGCTCGGACTTTCAAACCATTCATTTCTATTTGCAGTGGTGTAACAATTGAAATTTCCAACTATCGAGAACAAACGGAGCACATCACAACATAAAAGTTTTTCCGATGTACAACCAACAACAAGGATTGTTTTAAGCTTAAAGCGGGGTTACCCCATTGGGATGAAATCAAAAATTAATCAAGATTGTTGATCCAAGAATAGAGAAAGGCACAATTTGAAATACAAAAGTATTCCTAATCCCTTTAGAAAAATAAATCCCTGTTGGGAATGTGTTATTCTATTTAGAAGTTTTATACCATCAACTTTCAGCTCTTTGTAAGCGCGAATGAATGAAAATGAGATTATTAACACATCAAAAACTGTCTCTTCTCTCCAACAGTAGTTATTATGATAAGACGGAATAAATGAATATCAAGTTTGTTATTTTGAACATTTAAAAACAAACCTGAGTTACAGGTTGGACTTGTAATTCAATAAATGTCGCTGTCAAAAATAAATAAAAAATTTTCATGTGCCAGAAGCAAAAACCTTCAAAGAATTTCCATAACCTGGAACTTTGTGGCTTCTAGGAATTTCTTGAAGTTGAAACATTTTTTTAGAAGAGTTGCAAATATGCGCCAAATGATTGCGAGTGTGAGCTTGTGCGATGAGAAAATTTGTCAGCAGGAGGTTTATTGACATTCAGAGGAAATCATCAAAGCTTCAACTCCTCCATAATAATCAAAGACATCCTGGAGTGCCAAACGAAATGGCTTCCTCCTACAGCCTAACATCTGGCAAAAACAAACCGGGGTAACTCAAAAATAACATTTTTTTTTCACAATCTCTAAAAAAAATCCTTAAATGAGTCAACATTCTCCTGACTAACAGCATCTCTACATAATCTAATCCAAACATAGGTAAAAGGAAACCTTCGGTCATCAGAAATCTAAAAATTTACAATCATCCATCTACCTTTTTTTTTATCAAAAGGATTTCATAGACTAGCAGCTCAAGTCAGTCATCAGCAGAAAAGGTTTCCATCTTTATAAAACATCACAGCCAGTTGGAACAGTGTCAGAAATAATGTCATCAAAGCAGATGTTTCAGCCTATTAATTTACAAAGGGTCTAACACCTATTCAAATTGTTTGTATCCATTATTCAAGGGTTGGAGACATTAAAGGCACGCCATGTAACTTTTGGCCACTAGGGGCACTAGACCTATAACTGCCCGTACTTTGCTTCTACTAAACATCAAAAATAATAACAAAGATATATGAATGTATCCTAAGAGCAAAGTGTGAACTTACCGGTCTAGTAATAAAGTTGTTTAATATCAGGCTTCTTTCAGCCTGTGCCAACGAATAAACTCCGTTCCATGATGACTCTTGTTTTTCCTTGCAAACGATCCATTTCACGTTTTCTCTTTTCAGCCTCCTCAGAAGGGTTAAACTTTTCCCTTGCCTCAGCCATCACTCGAAGCTCCATGACAAAATAAAAGCCTGCTGCCATAAAGAGATACGTTTCTCCAGGTTACATGACCTGACCAACAACGGTGCGTCTTCTCCCAAATTAGATAGTCGGTGTATATTGGCCTGAGGAATCATTTAAAATAACTCATATGCATCAACTCTTTAGGTCACAAAGTCTGCAATATACCTTTAAGTTGGGTCAAAAGTATAAAAGACAAGCTTTCCAGGTGTGAACATCTCCCAGAATGTCTCCTATTGTCTGACTGTGCAATTCTCTGAGGCATGGTTAAAAAAAACCAAGAGCTTTGGGTTTGAACAAAATCTCAAACATATCCTTTTTTATTTGACCCTTTACTGTACGACTAAAACATCATTTGATGAGCAGACTGACACCTCAGTAGTTAGTCTCTGATGCATATATAAACCTGTAGCCTATTATCCTCAATCTACTTCAAACAACCATTCATGCACACACTCACACCTAAAGAGAATTTTAGAGAGGCCAATTAATCAACAGTCATCTTTTTGGGCTGTGGGAGGAAGCTGGAGTACCCGGAGAGAACCCACGCATGCTCAGGGAGAACATGCAAACTCCATGCAGAAAGACCACTGTGCCACTGTGCAGCCCTATACGATGATATTCACTAGTTAAATCTTACTGATTTGGTCATCAGTAGGAGAGTAATCCCAAACACAGCAGTAAATATATCTAAAACCAAATGCCTTAAAAAAGAAATATAAAGTAGCTGCAGTGTCAAAGTCTAGACCTCAGTCTGATTGGCATGCCAAGTTGGACCTAAAGAAAGCTGTGTAGAAGTAATTATTTAAAAATAATCATGATGAACTGAAGCAAATCTGCAAAAAAATGGGAAAAAATAAAGAGAAAACATCTAAAAGTTGTATCACAGAAAGTGCTTCAACCAGCTGTTCAAGAGCGACATCATAGAAAGAAAAGTGAATGTGTTGTACCCCGTCATTAAAATCACACCAAATTAAAATCCACCAGGGTCCTTTCAAGGCAATGATTGCATCAGTGATTAGTTGAATGTCTCATTAAAGGAGTGATTAAGAAAGCTGATTTGTTGACCAACTCTCTTTACAGTAAATCCATTTGGTTTGGTGTTTCAGAAAAGAAGCAGCATGGATATAGAAACTTATAAGATGAAAAAATCAGAACTAAATCACAAAAGGTATGCTAATAAAGGGGCCATGTCCTCAAAACATTTTTTTTTTTCTGTTTGCAAGGACAGGACAAGAATTCAAACATAAATGTCTAATTGTTGCTAAAACATTGATCGATATTCAAGCAAAATTAGGAATTTTACTAATAAAAAGTAAACATATTAATAAATAATGACAATTTGGTTCAAACATTTGATATGTAAGGGATTTACTGGTATTCTCTGCTCAAAGATGGCGTAATCATAGATTTTCTTTGTGGAGGGTAAGGAGGGTGGACATATGATCACAACAGGGGAGCTGTAAGTGCATCTCAAAAACCACAGCCTCTTGTATTAAAAGGATTGAAGGGTTTTTGGAATCCAACATACAGGCAGAAATTTTTTAGTACCCACTTATCCTTGCACATATTAAGTGGAAATAGGGATAGCTGCTTTTAAATGTAGTTTTTTATGTTCTGCCATGTATTGAGCATACTACCATGGCTGAAGGGTGCAAACACAATGCAAACACGTACATGCAAAGCAAGTCCTGCAGACATGAGTTAGGCTTGCAAAGAAAAAAGAATGATCAATAGTGATCTTGCACATTTGGATATGGGTAGATGGTCCCTGATTTGTGCTTCAGGTACAAATCCGGTAGTGACTTGGACGAAACGCAATATAAGCAGGATGCGGGGTAAAATTTCTCTGAATCTTTTAATAAACTTCATCTCTCTGAGCATCTCATTTATGCTTTGATGAAGGTCAGGTCACATATAAGATGATGATTTTCTCCTCCTAGTGTTCTTGAGCACCTCACTCACTGTATGTAGCACTTCTTTTCAGCTTATCTCTATTTGTAGCTGTATTTGCTACTTGCAACATTTTCTCTTTTCCTGTATTTTAGTGTTAGCATCATGTGTGTTTGCTGTTCGTTTGCACTTTGCTACTTTTAATTTGCAGGGTGTTTTCACCCCATGGCCACTGTAACATAATAGGTCCTGCATTGCTTTAATTATTACATTTGCAACAGTTTTCAAAGCTGGGTGACTTTTTTTCTGGGTTAAAACTTTAAAAAAAAACTTGGACAAAGCAATCACTGGTTCAAATCAGTGGTGGGAAAAAAAAATCTGGAATAATATGAAAGGTGGAGGAGTCCACATCGAGAGGTGGCTAGGATATCTTTTTCAGATGCTAACTGGACCGTCCTTTGGGAGGTGTTCCAGTCACTTCTCACAAGAAGGAGGCCCAAAGGACGAGCCAGGACACGGTAGACGGATTGTTTTTTCCGTGCTGACCAGGGAGCACCTCATGCTTTCCCAGGCAGAGCTAGTCTCTGCTGAGACTGCTGCCATTACAACCTAGTCCTGAATAAGTGTAAGAAGTTTTAGGATACTTTATAGATCCCTTTATGTAAGCAAGGAGGAACATTTCTCTCATTTTAGGGGTATTTGTATAAATTGGCAGTTTCTTACTTCAGTTATGTAAACCATATCAACCAATTCACCAAATACTGAGAAGCTCTAGAAGGCTGTTATGTGCTGTTTTGTTTTCAAACCTTTCAGGGCAGAGAGATTATCTACACAGAGGAGAAAGAGCTCTTCTTTTCATAGGAAGTGATGAAGGTTTAAGGGAATGTCAACAGTAATATGCAAAATCCAATCAGTACCATACCATACCATACCAACTTTATTTATTAAGCACTTTATGCACCGAACAGGACCAAAGTGCTGTACACAATCATAAAATACAATAAAATTATAAAATAAAAAATAGAGGTTTAGTATACAAAGAGAAAAAAACAAAGTAAAATCAGTGAGAATATAATTCTAAAATATCCAGGAGAGAAAAAAAACAACTTTATTTAGGAAGCTCTGCAGACAATAACCAAAATGTCTTCGACTTCACAAATCGAAGCCAAGCTTTGGGTGTTTTTGGTTATTGTTCTTCTAAACCTTTTGGATTTTCCATGTCCTGGTTGGAAACCTTCATGAACATAGAATTTTGCGCAATCCCAAAACAAGATTTCAAAACCTTTTTTATACCCTCCCCATGTTTAAGGGTAGGGATGACTATTCAAAAGTAGTTCTATACATTGTTTTAATTATTTAATAAATGCATAAATAAATTAAATAAATAAATCACCTGATAGAAAACATAATTTTAAGTAAGTTTCCAGACTAAAAGTTAGTTTTAACCTGTACTATATTTTATGTGCACTCTTGAAATGTGGCCTTTTTGCAAAAGGGAGGCAAGAGAAAATATATTGCTGAGAGAAGCCATTTAAGTAAGTTAAAGTACAGATACCAGGAAAAAAGAAGCTGAAGTTATGTTTTTGACGGGTGAACAGATTATAACAGGGAAACACAGAGGGAACAACTGTGCATGAACATACTCACTCAGAGTCCTCGTACCTTCCAGTATAAATGCTCCCAGAAACTAGGAGGCAGTCAGAATCAATGCATTTGTCCAATTTATAGGGTCAGTCCACATTTGATGCAGGTAATCTGCATGTGCACATACAGTATAAAGGAAAGCTTCCTGTATTTGTAAAACACTACAATAAATGTAATTAGTGCTCTTCCCTTTGTGAATGTGAAGCATTTTCCAAACTTCCAGCAGTCACTGATATCCTGAGCAAAAAAAACAAAAACTGGAAATAATCTTTTTTAACCTTTGCAGCTTCAAGCCTCAAAGTCTGTATGAAAAAAATCTTCTACACAAAAACATCTTTGTGTAGAAAGCTTTTTCTTTTTGTTAAATGTTATCCTTGGGCACTTCAACAAAGAGATGCTAAATGTAAATCAACAAAAGCCAATAGAAAGAGACAGAGCAGGTTGTACTGCTACACTCCTAAAGAGTTTATAATCAAAAAACATTTTCCATGAACTGCTACCAGAAAGGATCTCAATATTGTGCTTAAATCATTTGTTGGCTTATATAATTGTATATGCACTCATGTTGATTCTCTTATGGTGGATGTATTTAGCTACTTAATTAATCTATTTGTGTATGCTAATGCACTCTCAAAGGGAAACAAGTCTATAATTAGTGGTTGCAGTAATACAGTGGTGAACATACTTAAAGGGGTTTGTGTTATTCATCAGAATATTTTCCAAACTGCAATTTTAGGGAGCAGCATTTAAAAGTCCCATTTAAGGCTTTAGTTTTTGACGTTCGAGTCCCGACCCGTTGACCTTTGTCACATGCTTTCCCCTTTCTCACCAGATCCTATTTCCTGTCTGCCTACTTTATGAAATAAAGACCTGTAGTTTCTATAAAATATTTGAACTGTACTTTTAATAGAAAAAAGATATGAAGAAACCAAACAAATGATCCGCTGTGGGCACAAATGCTGGTGTGGTATTACTTTAGACATTCAGATTGAAGAATTTAGCTGAATGTATATAATAAACATTCCCCCCATGCAAATGGAAATGTTGGGAAAGACTTTGCTTAATATGGGATTAAATATCATTTATAATTTAGACATTTGATCAGTGCTTTAAGTGGCTTGCTATGCAATGGTACTAAATAGACTTACCATCACTTTTAAATATTTGGTTCGAAGTTATATTTTGAGTTTATGAATGTGGAGAAGATGAAGGAGATCAATGTCGATTTCAGGAAGAAGTTGCTCACAACAGCTCAGCTGTAGAGGTGGTCAACAGCACCCAATTCCTAGGGGTGCACATCACAGACAACCTCAACTGGAATGTAAACACCACCTCAAGTGGGGGGTGAAGTGTTGACTGCTGGACCGCTGACTGAACTGGACCTCAGCAGAGAGCCATGCGCTGCCCGTCCTCAGCCGTGGGAGGAGGGCTGGGGGCTGGTAAGGCAGGCAGGGGAGAAGTACGGGGCCTCCTATGTCCAGGCTACCGTCACTGGGTCGGGTCACTCTGTCCCCCACTGGTTTCCTGCCAGGGTTCCTGGACCAGCCCCGGAGCTGACAGCTTGGTTCGAATTCCCGCTGTGTTTCGACTATGTGCTGCACTGTAGTCGACCAAAATCCTGGACAATTTTGAAATTTCCCCCGGACATTTCTTTAGGTATGAAAAGTAGGACATGTCCGGGAAAAAGAGGACGTCTGGTCACCCTAACATATCAACAATTCAGTGAGTTAGTGCTTGTTGCTATGATTCGTCTTTCCTCAGCAGCTTCGCTCGCTGTAAACCAACCAATCAGTGCGCAGCTCATCTAAATATTTATGAGCGTACCATAAAAGGAAGAGAACCTGTCGTTTCCTTCTAGGCCTTTTAACCAGGCTTTCATTAGGACTATATATTCATTCTATGACCCTTTTAAGAAATGGAAATGTCATGAAAGCTGTACAAAAGAAATGACAATAAAAGTTGTCCAAGTCTCTAAAGAAAGTCTAAATTTTACTTTGAAGTGAAAAATTATTTCTATGGGGTTTTTGAAGCCTCCAAAGTGTCCCTTCAAGTCCATTGTCATGTTTTAGGATAAGGGACTTGTCCTAAAGCAGAAGAATTCAATAATTTTATGTTTTATCTACGCAATGCACCAATAAAATATCAGCAAAATACTCCAGATTGGTAGGGTTCCTGTTTATTAAAACCTAACCTTGACTCCTACAAACATTTATCATTGCAATTGGGTCCAATAGTCAAATTAAAACTTTGTGTTCTAAGCTTGAAAAAGTCAATCAAAATCTTCCTAAAAGCAGGACCCGGTCAGGCTGGTTCTGTCAGAAACAATGGGCTCAAATTCCAGCAAACTATAATAAAAAGCTGGTGGAAGTAAAACTAAAACATTGACCAAAGTCAAAAAAAGAAAAAGCAAAAATGAAATAAAATATATATTTTCAATTCTGAGTTAGGAATAATTCAGAATATAAATCAAAGATTATCAGTGCCCTGAAATGTATTTTACATGAAATAAACTAAAAAATCAAAAGTTTCCTTCACCTAGGTGTTTTAAGTGTCATTTAAAATTTAAAATAGAAATTTAAGAAAATAAGTGTTAGCTCATGGGGTTTTGTCTCGTCACCAAATTTAAGCATCTTTTAAACCAAAAGGTAAAAATATAAAATCCTGTCCATCTGTCTTTTCTTTCTTCTTTCAATAGTAATCAAGTCTTTTTCTCTAAGTAACCTGCTCATTGTGAATGAAAGCATTTCTAAAGCGTTCGGTTTGAAAGGAATTCCCACGGGAAAATGTTTTCTTTTATTCCTTGATGCAAGAACAGGAACAACTGTCTAAAAGTCTCAGGGGAGAGTCGGACTTAGTGTTTTAAAAGATGTCATGTTTGTGAAGATCATCCAGTAAACGGCCATAAGCTTTTCCTTGAAGCTCAGATGCTTTTGCCTCACATGCCCCCTTTATCAAATCTGGTTCCCCTTCAAACAGCGTGAGATGGGAGACATTTTTCACTCAGATCAAAAAGAAATGCTTTTAGTTTTCTATTTGAAGGATTTCCTCTTTTGCCAGGCCACTAAAGCCGACGCCTGAGTAGACACCAGTGCCAGAGCACATAACCTTCAATCAAGGGTTTCAAGGTATTATCTTGCAGATACAAAAAAAGAGTTGGACAGATAGAGGGAGATGCAGCTGTGTCTTTTCATTCTCTGTCTCTTCTGTCCTCCTCAGGTCCTCTCCCTGGCTCCGCCGGGAGGCTTGGTTTAGCCGTGAACGGCTGGGATGGGATAAGCATCAGAATCAATTTATCCACGTAATTAGTCACATGAACCAACGGGGCAACAGACAGAGTTTGGTCTCCAATCTTCAGTTCAGGAGAGGACGCTTTGGCCCCTGGGAAGAGCAGCTATGTGACTACTGAGACGGACAGAGATGGAGAGCAGTTTAGCAGAGGGTAAATGATCTGGAGTGTTTCTGGACACAAAGTTTCACAAAGTCAGTCCTTAAAATGTTTAATACAGAAAGCCACCCATTCAGATATATATATATATATATATATATATATATATATATATATATATATATA